>NC_046364.1:8280846-8368346 GCF_011125445.2 Fundulus heteroclitus
TTGAGGTCCAGGAATGCATGTGCTCTATCAGCTACTTAAAAAAATAAAGCAAATTTGTCTATTTTGCTTGAATGAAAGGTAATTCTTCTTTGACAAAAAATAAAAAAAAATCTCAAAGGATATAAAGCAGCTACTCTGTGTCCAGAAATTAATAGAATAAATAGCAAAACAAGGCTCCCTAAATCAGGTTTAGATATAGTACTACTTTATAGGATCCTAGAGCCTTGTTTAAATGTTAAAGTAAACAATTCATGCTGTTATAAACTGTCAACAATCAAATCAAATCAAAATTAGCTCAAATATTTGAAAAGATGGCAAATCACGATATTTTGTTCTAGAGAGCTTTGGAGTTACATAAAGAAGATAAACTAAGTAAAGTGTTATGTTTTCTTTCCTGTACATGCTCTCAAACACCTTCCTATTGATATTCTCTACAGCAGATACAGATTGCAAGAGCTGCATTAGTCTGAGGATAAAAGCTAATGTAACAGCCTGAGAGAAAGGCTCTGTCTAAACATCAGAATGAAATCACACCTGTCTGAAAAGTACCACAAAAGTGCTAACCAGTGGTGCCGTTTGAATTAGTAACCAAGGACTGACTCACAGCAAGGATTTCACATCGTTTTTAACCACTTATCTCCTGCAGAGCAGAGACGCTGCTGCAAACACTGTGCAGCGTCTGAAAAATCTGGAAAACTGACAGAAAACCAACCGTTTGTTAAATTGACTGGATGTATGCGTTTAATATGGCTGAAATAACATCAATATATACATTTATTAACAGAATTTCTTTTAATGAAGAGCCTAAAAGCATCAGTTGAATAGGACCTTTTCTTCGGCTGCGCGGTGTAAGAAGGTGACTTACGCCATGGAGTGCTCCACTTTTGTGAACCGCTGAGGACATTATTGAAACGGTGTGCTATTAGGCGTGGTCAGAAAACAAAAGCAGCTACGAATACAGAAGCATATCTTATCACCGCATCTGTCCTCAGCCCGTGAGTCTGAATGGCTTCACTACAAATGAAAATGCAAAACAAATGAAATACACTGGCCTCCCTTTATCAAGCTTCGAGATTTCCTCTCTTACAAATAACAGTGAATCAAATTAATTCCTCTTTGTGGATGAAACTAAAGCGACTCCCCGTTAGAAAAGGTAGAGAAATTACCTGATCACCGATTAAGGAACTTAGGTTTTTATTTTGTCTGTAAACTGAGTGTCTCTAACTGTGGGTCCAATGAGAAGTAACTAGACTATATTGGAGTTAAGCTTTTAAAGTGATCAAATTTATGAACTATAATGTTTTCAAAAGGTTATAGAAAAGAAGATTTTATGGCGAGACCGCAGAGAATACTGACCGACAGAGTCATGAGTCAGCGCATTAGCAAAATCACTAAAAACAGCATTTATTAATAGTGCAGTGTGTTCAAATGCCTTCTAAAAGTATTCTTACTCAAGTTTTTACAGTGTGACACATTACAACCATCAACTTTATAACTGCGATAGACCAACAAGAAGTAGGACAACATCCTTGCTGTAACAAGAAAAGTAACAGTTGCAGAACATTTTACACGTAAAAATCTGAAAAGTGTTGCGTGCGTGCATATTCAGCCACTTTTAGACATCACCATGTAGAATCGCCTAGTGCAGCAATTGGAGCTGCAAGTGTTTTAAGGTACTGAATGTCTAACAGTGTTGCATGTCTGGAAATAATTTGCCCCTTATTACCAGCCAAAAAGCTAAGATTCTGTCAGATTAGGTGGCGAGTGTCTGCACTGCACAAATCGGTGTTCTAGTATATTGTAACACATGAATAATGCTTTGATCTAAACTAGTCCATTTCAGCTCTGGATGACTGTTTAGAGCTCCTGTCTTGTTAGCAGGTGAACCTCCAGCCAAGATCTTCTGCAGCCTCTTGCTGGGTTTTCTGCAGGAATGTGCTGCATTTATCTCCATTCACACACCCATCAACTCTGACCGGCCTCGCTGTCCCTGCTAAAGACAAGCCTCCCCACAGCATGACGCTGCAACCAGCATTTTTCACAGTGGGAAACCTAGTAGGGGCAGCGACTCGGAGTCGATGGGCAGTTAGTTGCAGCCGGCTCCCAATGCATGCCAGACTTTTCAGATTTTATCTGTGAAAAGAATCAGAAAACCTCATATGTCTTTCCTTCCACTTAAGGATGTAATACCTTTTGTTGGTCTGACACATGAAAGTTTGATGTCGCAATATGACAAACTGTGAAAAAGTTCAAGGACTTTATACACATTATACTTTTAAAAAAACAACACACTAATTTAACATTTTCATTGTATTTAGCTTTTCTTTTTTTAGCTGTGAAATGGGTTTATGTGCTTGTGTGCTGTTAAAGCCACAGCAGATGTTGCCTTCATTTAGTTGCGGTGTGTCTCTTAGCATGTTTTCGCATTTACAGACAGAGAGCTTGATGAAGGAGGGCCGATGTGTGTAAATGACAGGAATCTGAATCACACATCACAGTAAACGCCAGTGAACAATGTACATTTTTTTTTACTTTTCAACCCAAAAGAAAGCTAAATGGGACAAACAAACAGATAATCATCACCTTTCTATGCAAGCTAGTGCAGTTTGGTCAGCCAAGGCTACAGTCATATTTACACTATGATTGAACTCCAGCATATCTATCATCATCATCATCAACAATGATTCTCATGGTCGTTTTTGCCTGCCCAGAAGTAAGCTGTTCTTTAAAAGAGAGCTGTGATGGGATTTCTATCAGTGTTTGGGACAGTAGAAGAGGTGGGTGCATTTATTTTTTACTGTTCCTGCTTCACCTGCGTGTACGCCTAATATTAGAACTGCTCAATAGGCACCATCGCTCATAACAGCATCAAGGTAATATCGTCAATCGGCAAAGGAGAAACAACACGTGACTATGTTAACGAACATGTAAAATACTTCTACAGTTCAGGTGTTGAGAAATATCCATGTGAGTTTGGGCCAGCCTTGCTTTTATTCTGCATGATGCTTTGTTTTAAGGAAATATGCATTCTAACCCAAGGTATGTTTGTATTCTTTTCCATTGAGGGTGCTCCTCTTCTTCCCTTTCTCTGTACCGTTGGAGCTCGTCACTTCTGACCTTAAATCTCCTGTTCTGTTTCCTTCATTTCATTGTACTTTATCATTGTTGGGAGGGTAAGCCTTCCAACTTCTCTATTTTCTACATTCATAACATTTTGTAGACAGCAATATGAGATGTGATTGAAAATGGAATATGTGCAATGTTGATTAAAGAAAAATATAATATATTCAATAAAAATTCAGAAAACAAAGCAGTTCTAACGATGCTTTTTTTGGGGGGGGGGGGTTTCAGTTTTGTGGCATTTGCTGTTCTGAAATGGATTTATAGTCAAAACATCAGAATGCCACAAATATTGGGGAAACCCAGAGAAATGCCCAAGTATATGTGATTCTATTTGAAGCTAAAAATATTTAAACCATTGTAGTCTAATAAAAGCTGTTACCAGAACGGTTTCATGAATAATTTATTGACTACTGAAGTGGTGACCCATAACCAATGACAATACAACATCTTGATTGGCTGATATCCAACAGGGGTAGGAAAAAAAGAACAGAGAAATTGTTCATCCTTCTATTCATCTATCTATTCACCATCTTATGCAGATTCAAGGTGCGGATACAGGGGCAACAAATCCTGGAAGAATACCCAAGTGACTCTCCTGCTCATTCTTTATCCTAAGGTGTTCTGAGGGCATAGGGGATTTAAAGTAATGGCAATTAAATGAAGAAGTTGCTTTATAAACAGTCTGTTTAATAAAAAAGCTCTGCTACCAATTAGGGGATTTCTCAGATGTTGGTGTGCTACCTTGTGAAAGAAGGATCCTAGAGGTTTTTGTCAATACCATCATTACACTATGGTGTATGTAAATTGTGTTTTCAGCCTTAGGCGAATATTATTTCAACCTTGTCTTTCTAAGCATCTGACACAGCCAAGCTGTAACAGAGATTTTGGTGATGTTCAAAAATCTCAAAGCCCGAGTATTACACTAATCACACAAGCATTTGGGCTATTTTTGGCTTCCAGCGCTAAGATATATCCAGGTTGAGCAGTAAACCTGCTACTGCTCTAAACCTGCTACTGCTCTAATCACACAAACATGTTATTAACATTACTTAAAGGGGAAATGTAATGCAAAATCCACTTTTTACCCCATGAATACATTTTGTTGTGTACTTGGAGTCTCTAGCGCAGAAAAATTGAATGTATTCTGATCAGGTACAGCATAGAAATCTTTATATACTTTTTGGATCATATTTTTTAAGCCGTTCAGTTTTCTCTGTTTTCTATTATGTTTTATTAAGAATTACGTCACATAATTTGCTTCAGAACTGCTTTACAAAGTCACAGCTTACCAGCCTCGGGAATCCGCCATTTTTATTTCTTGGAGTGATTTTGTGGTCTTATCTGAAGGATGCCAAAGCTACAAGTGGATAAGTCATTGGTTGTTCATTAAATACGCAGAAATGGCCGAATGCGGTGAAAGTTGAACACGCTGAGACCTGGCAGGGATCGGCATGTGAAGCGCCTCCTTTAGATTTAAAGGGACCTCACCAAAACGAGTTGCTCTAAGAGGCACATCAGAACAGAGGCAATGTGGGGGTAAATCAACGAGGAATTCGGATCAAAAACTTGCAGTTCCACTTTATATACATCATAAATGAATGATTCCAATATGAAAAGAACTGAAAAGCATGATATGTCCCATTTAATCTCTCACTTAATTCTACACTATGCAGATGCTCAGTCTGCACATATGAAGATGAACTCACCTCAGCATCTTGAATGCTTGAAGAAGGCCCAACTGACAACAGCCCAACCTATTTTCTGAGTGATTCAGGAAGTAATCGTTTGACCCCTTGTGGGAGTTCAAACTCTGTCTAGAGAACCACACCATGGAACTGAGATGATTATTTTCAATTTTTGTGTCACTAGAGTCCTTTATTTTGAAGTAGACTGACAGTAAAAAGAGAGAAAGAGGGAAGACATGCGGCAACGGTCCATGTGCCGGGACTCAAACCCAGGACAGCTGTCACAGAACAAAGGACTGAGGCCTCCGTACATGAGTTGCAGGCATTAACCCTGCCCACCACAATGGCCTCTTAAGATGTTTGATCCGTATATATGAATAAAAATCAATATAATGATGTCAAAGCAAAGTGCACCACGTCCTGATATAGAAGAACCTCAACTCTATGTCCTTCATACCAGTATGCAAAATTCAAAGACATGAGAGGACTTCTTGTTTAAAAAAATCAACATGTGTTTCAATTATGCTAATATACATGACACAAACTAGCCTTACAGTAGCTTACCATTACCCAGACACCTGAGTCAAATGAGGACATTTATGTGTCTGAGGCAGGACTCAAGAGGAAGTTAAGAAAGTGTAAACTCTGGGAAGAAAGACCCATAAAGCGTTCACTGAAATGAACTGTGCTTATTTAGAATAGCTGCGCTTTGTTTAACCATTAGCGTAATAATAACATCTCCGTAGTGTGTGATGTACTGAGTACTAAGTTAATTTTATATGTTCTTTTATATTTGCCAATCATGGTCAATAAATCTGATTCGGACTCTCTGAGGATGTCAAGTTAACCAATATTTTTTACCCCAATTTGAACTTTGCTTACCTGGAAATGATGATAAAAATTATTTTTTTGGTCTATTACACTATTGAGTCAGTGATAAAGACTGTTTAAGTGGCTTCCTTGGAGTATAAATATTACCTTGGTGAGAAGTTGAAGTCTGCATTGGAAATATTTAGGTGCTTCTTAATTGGTCTATGAATATATTTAACTGTAATTGATTTTTTCCCCCCCAAGTTAGAAGTGCAACGGTTATTTGGTCAAGATTAACATTTTGTAGCTTTCAGCTGCAATGGAATAACAGTGTAATGAGTTTATTGAGAAATTAATTCAGGAGGGTTTGATCTTCCTGATTCTTGGTGCGGTATGAAGAAGAATGAACAAGGAGAAGACGTGGTGTTACTGTTGGTAGTGAATGAGGCTTTACTGGAGGAGGTGAGCAAACCCTGAGTCTGAGATTTCCAGGTGGTGGTGTTAGATGGCTTGATGATTCTGGTTTCCTCATTTCTAGGGGGAGGAGTGTGGTGGAGGAGACAGCGTTGGAGGGTGGACGGGCAAGTGAGCATGAGGTAATTGGCTGAGCAGAAGAAGCAACAGCCTCCAGGAGGAACATCTTGGGAGCAATGTGGAGATTACCGGTGGTGGAGTCTGGAGGAGACTTCCTAGGATCAAAGGAGCTGAGAAGCTGAGCACCGGAACGAAGGAACTCGGGCAAGGGCATGGACTGGATCAAGGAAGAAAAGGGGACAGACTCAGGCTGGAGCTGGAATGACGAGAAAGGTAATAACCTTTAAAAGAAATCTTTTAGAAGATTTTATGAATTCGGACAGGCCTCGTCGCCGCACTCTGACGTAATCTGCCCACAAATACGGCTTTCAAAGGATGCAGCCCCTGAATTCGGACATGATGTATGTCTTGACTTGTGTCTGAGCGTTATGCGTGAAATCTGAGACTGTGTCTCACCAATATCTAATTAAGGTTACATAATGACAGAGATTCTTGAAGTTTTGATTCTTGTAAGTTGTTGAGGTCATGAAACATCAAAGCAACCCCAGACCCTCAGACTACCATGTTTCACTGCAGCTTGTTTTTTTTATGTTTTTTTTACAATGCTGTGCTAGTTCTGTGCCAGATGTACAGCAATCCACACCTTTCAAAAAGTTGCACCTTTGCATCTTTAGTTCACAGATCATTTTCCCAAAGGTTTTGTCAAGAGTTTTTTTTTTTTTTTGACAAATGTGAGAAGGGCTTTGGTGTTCTTTTTTAAGCAGCAGTTTTCACCTTGGGCCTCAAGGTCATTTTGCCCAGTTTATTTCTGAGTGTTGAATATTGTACTCTTAACAGAGGGAAATGTAGTCAGTAGTGCTTTAGTTCTTTTTGTGAGTTCTTCTTTTAGGTAGCCTGGCCACTGCGATAAAGGGTCATCACTATAACATGGTTTTTTACATTTGCAGGTGAGGGTTGTCAGTGTTGTTTACTACTGTCCTAAAGCCATAGATTTGTTTTTTAGATCTCCTAGCCTACTTCATGTGCTCATGAAGGTTCTGTTTAAGTGATTACTTTATTTTTCACGTCCCGCTGTAATCAGGCCTAGCTGTGGCTCATGAATTTGAAATTAGCTTTGAATAGCCTTTCCCTAATATTTAAAGGGCCCATTACAACAAATATCATTTTTTCTGAGGTTTTGGTAGTATAATATGATCTGCTGTGCACTGATGAGGGCGTGGAAATGTCAAAACTCAATACCAAAGTGCTTGCTGAGTGGCAGTCAGCTTTGTTGCTTTATTGAAAACGGTCTGATCAGAAAACTGTTTGTCTTTCTATGTATTTCATATCTCCAATCAAATCACACTGTCAAGCAAATTAAGTTCTCTTAAGGGGAGCGGACTTTACTGAAGAGTTTCCTTGAATGTACCAACACAGAAGGTGGCGATCACAACGCTGTCATTACCCGTAAGATTATTTCACTTCCCCACCGCGTCTATAGTCTTCGTATTTCGGTCCCACTGTGTTAAATTGCGCCGCCAGGTTAAAGCCTTTGGTCGGCTTGGCCTCACCTGTCTGACATTCTTGCAACACAAACACTTCCACCAGCCATACCGCCATAATAATGGATTTGTGATGGAGTGTTGCACTGAGAAGTGAGATGTAAACCAGTTTGACTGGTTTTCCAAATATGGATGTAGCCAATCAGAGTGAAGTCAACTAGCAAGAGCTGCATATCATTACTGCAGCCAACGCTTTTACTGAGGAGGGACATTTGGCCAAACAAAACAACAAGCTGATTCTTTGGAGAATTTACATAAGCAGCAATATCAACTGCATGAAATGATTTATACAGTGATGGCATGGCACCTTTAAATGTTATCCTCATTTTACCACTGCATTTTGCTATGGTTATTCTGGTTATCTTTGCCTTATATTAAACATTTTTGATTATCTAAAACAGTAAAAGTGACAAATAGTGAAAATAGAGGGAATTTGATAGGAGGAAATTATTTTTGACAGCCCTGGAGTTCAGGTAAAGAAAATCTCTACTGCAATTTGTCCCAGTGTTCTGACCGGCGATGTGTTGAAAAGGGTTTTTTAAAAGTTCTGTCTCAGAAAGAAATTAAAGGGAGGAATTTGAGAAAAGGGACCTCTAAAAAGACCCGAGTTATTGGAAAAAGTGTCTGGCATTAAATTGTAGCTTTAATGTCTTTTGCACAAAAGTAACATTGAAAAAAAGCATGAGAAAAAGTACTCTGTCATCCAGCCTGCACCTGTTTTGGGCCCCTATCACACGCATGATTTAACGCCGCCCCTTTAAATGTTTGTTTTTTGGTTGCAGGGGATCTAAGCGTGATTAAAATCATAACTCACTAAATTTTCCAACAACTCTTCAAGCAGTTTCTTCTGTTTTGCTTCAAATAATAAATGGAAATTGTAGTGCAAGACGTCTGGGTAAAACAAAAACAAAATTTTGTCTTAAAAATTTACTTAAACATCCCTAATTGTTCAGATATTTTTTTAATTCAGAAACTGTCGAGCCCAATCTATTCTGTCACAGCTTTTCTGGAATTATGAATAGAGGTCTAGACTGATCTCATAAAACATGGCATGTCTCCCTCTCTCTCTCCTCTAAATTCATCTGCAGTCAGCTGAAGTGTTGAGACATTTTTTTATTTTTTTTTGAAAGATTCTGTCCCTTAGCTCTGTCAGGAAGGGGCGAGTTTCACAGTGACAGGACCATTTAATCCACACAAGCTTGTAATGACGGCTGCTTTTGAAACCCGATGCCGGAGCTGTTCGTGTTCACCAACGCTTAAATATTTTAAATGAGTCCGTTGTGGTGCAATTACTTGACTCTTGGACAAACACCAGGTCATTCATCAAGCTGCTGATGGATGAAGTCGGCAGAGTTTGGGCTCTACCTCCTCGCTCCACAACACACAAAGTCCTGCTGGGATACACAGTGTTTTACTTTAACAGATTCTCAGGCAACACAATATATATCTATATCTATATATCTATATATCTATCTATCTATCTATCTATCTATCTATCTATATATATATATATATATATACAACCAGGGTTTGACATCACTCCACTGTGTCCTGAATGGATGGTACATCTCTGAGTTTATGGTCATATTCAATACATTACCATATTATAGAAAAATTAATTCATTTCAGTAACTCAATTAACTAAGAGTAACATATTATATAGATTAACACAGACTGATGATGTTCTGAAGCCCTTATTAAACACAGTCTTTGAGATTACAACATTGCATCTGACCAAAAAAAAAGCATATATTTCATGCAGAAATGGGAGCTTAATGAAAAATATGTTTAATACGGGCTTAAAGGTTGTTGTTTTTTTTCAAAAGGTATTTTTAATCTGACAAACAAGCCTCTTAGAAATGGATATTCTCATTTGCTGGATATGACTGAAGACCATGGTTTAAAAAAGGACGTGTAGAACATTTACTGTATTTAGAGACTGAGCCATTACTCTCTGCAAAGCCTGACATGGTACACAAGGTTTAACCTCACCGATCATACACAGGAGCACGCATACTGCTGCCGTTCATGCACAACGCGTCCACAAACGCTAACACGAGTTAATGTCTCATTCAGATGGCTGCATCATTCTGCCACCAAGTGAGAAGAGGCAGCGATGCAAAAACGCATAATTGGCTATTTAACTCTCAATCGGCCTACTTTCAAAAGTGAACTACACGAACATCTATCAGAGATAATTTTTGTGAAAAAAAAATGCCTTTAGCAGATTGAAACGCTGCACAAATTAGAAATTAAAAGCAAGGGATTATATTTTCTTCTTTTAAGATTCTTTTCATCGGCTCTCTGATTCTGGAATAATTATTTTGTCATGTAAATGTCTAAGTAAACTCATTTCAGCTTAGATTAAACAAAGCACCTTGCTCTTAGTTTGCTCCTAGTCTGCAGGTTTACTTGTGACTCCTAGAGTTTATCAAAGTAATGTCGGAGGCAGAACGTTTGTTTATCAGGCTCCTGTTGAACCACCACCCAAATTTTTTTTAGCTTTCGTATACATCTAAATGTTTCCTATGTTACAAGGCTTTTAGTAAGAGTGACTTAGATCCGTATTTTTTTTTTTTTAAAACGAGTAGCACCTCAGGTATCACTGAAGTTTTCCTTACGTACCTAATATGAGGATAATACAAGAGTTGGACTCTTGTTTGTTGTGTTTTGCCACAAAATAGAAGAAAAAAACATGCTTATTTCAAACTGCAGTTTTCAATTAGAAACCCTGGAAATACTAAAACGAAAAAATAAATGAGGACAGAGAATTCCAAGAAGAAAAGATGGAGGTTTTTTACCAACCCTGACCTCAGGGTTGGTAAGATTCAGTTTGGCTGCTATTCGTTTAAAACACAGATAGCTGCAGTAATAAACATTTTAAATCTTTTTAAATCTTTCCCACACATAAGTGAATAGGTTTCTGTTTGAATCATCACTCATAACTAGTGTACCTATCATTAGTCAGCCTAGTCAGTGAGTGCAAATAGACGGCTAATGCCACCAGTTTTCTGATTAGTAAGTAAGTAAGTAAACTTTATTTATATAGGACCTTTCACAGGATAAAAGCCACAAAGTGCTTCAGAATAAAAACAGGCATAAAATACCACAAAATAAAAAGATCAAAAATGCATAAATGCAACATCATAGCATAAAACTAGTTAGAAACTAGTTAATTAGTTTGGAAATTAGAAATTATAAAGAGGTTAAGTTGGATGTTATGTTGTTCCCAGATCCAATTTCCATCTCCAGAGGTATATATAGAGAGTGGTATGAGTACTTTTTTAATCATTGTTGTGTATTGCAGTTTTCTACAATAATATAATAAATATTCTATACTGCACTCCCCATATTTGTTCGAAGCAAATATAAAGGCAGTTGAGCTTGTCATCTTTTGTGCTTTTTGGTGGTATTGGTCCTAAACTGTAGCTAATTTGCTTTAGATTTACCTTGTAAACAGCTGATACCAAATTTGCTTACCATCAAAGGCAGCCCAAGTACCCCCTGTGGTTCTAGTAGCCCAGTGTAAGAACCCTGGGCTCATGTTACTCAGAGCTAGCTCTGTAGTTACACTGTTATAGGCTTAGCTTTCTGTGGGACACACTGAACACATTTTTCTCACATTTCATTACTGCTTCTGATTGTATGAAGTTACTGCTGCCAATAACTTTGTATCCTTTGATTTTCTTTCTCTAGAAAATAGCTCAGTGCTCTGGTTTAAGCTGTTTCATTAACTGAGATATTGCTACCATTAGCCCAGTGTACTCTTTTTGTTCACCATTCCTATTTAAAGTACTGCTTCTGTGTTTAACCGTGTTTCTCTCCTGGGCAGAGACCTTCATAGCGTTATTACCGTCATCAAGTTGGTGCACTCTTTGTTTTCCCATCTCTTATTGAAGACATTTCTTGTTCAGTGCTTCTACATTAAATTGTCTCCTTTCTTTGCTTTCAGTCCCAATTCAGTTGCTCCATCTATCCACTGGCTCTACTGGAGGTTCCTTATTTTTAAAAAAGGAAGCAACCTCCCCACTGTTTTCCCATGACTGCTCAGAATGAGAGATTGCTGCAAAGTAAATGACTCCATGCAACTGGCTGAATCCTGCTTAGTCAATTAGCATCGTAAGATCAACTAAATTTAGCTGTATTGCCTCCAAATTTTCATACAAAAAAAAAAGAAAGTCTGGCATCTTTTAGAAACAGATACAGTAAGGACTTATACATCTATAGAACTCTTAATGAGTAATTGGTCTTGACAAAAAAACTATATATTTTAATAGACTTTATTGTCTTTGCAACAAGGATGTAATTAAGTGATTTATCATAGTTTAATATTTATAGGATGGTACTGTTACAGGGATGTCTTGCCTTTAAACTAGTTAGAGCGTCCGCTTCCGTCTTCCAGGAAAAGACCCTATTTCTCTGAGGTGTAAGACAACACCTGCCAGACAACAATATGTTGTCACACGGTCCATGGCTGCTTCCATTTAGCTATGCCAAAGAATTTGGCACACACCATTCCTCTCTGCCTAGAAACCCAATGCCACCACACTGTACTGTACGCTTTGGGACCCTTGAAATTCAATCCCCCAAATCCCAAAAGGGTACCTGGCTGCTCCTTTTACAAACAACGCTGGTGTCACGGGGTTGCTGATGGAACGGTTGTCAGCAATAATTGTTCGTGCCGCTATGGACAAACTGCTCTTTTACATCCCCGGAATGTCAGCAGGCCCTCTGCCAGACACAATTCAGCACGATGCAGGGCAGCGACCTCCACGGGGAACATTCACCAGCTTCTGCACTTAGATCCAGTGGCGCTGACCTTGGACCTACTCCCTTGGCATATTCCTTTCAATTTCCTTTTATTAAAATTGACACCGACATGGATGTCTTTTCTTGGATAAATATTGCTTCTGCTGCATTGCAGGGCTCATATATATATATATATATATATATATATATATATATATATATATATATATATATATATATATATATATATATATATATATATATATATATATATATAAGAAGATGCAGAGAAAAAGTTCCTGAAACGGAAAAAGGAATGGAAAGAATGGAAAGTCCAAGACATGAAGATCTAGCACAATCAATGAACAAACTTGCATCAAAACATCAGTAGTTTACATAAATCAAACCCGCCTGACAGTGGCTGCCTTGAAGTTGAGTAGTTTAAGCAGGTTTTAAAAGATGGTTAAGATGGTTCATGCCACCAATGAAAAGTAACAGTTTGGGAAATAATATCAGACCAATAAAACCCGTAAGACTGAATAACAGAGAACAATAAGCATTAACCTTTTCACCTTTTTTTCAGCCGCAAACTTTCAGTCATTGTATTGGCAGTTTGTGTGATTCAACAACACAAAGTGTTTCATTATCTGTAAGTGGAAGAAAATGTATTCATTATTAAAATATTTTTATAAATAAGAATATGAAAAGTGTGTCATCCACTTGAAAGCAGCCCTCTTTATTCTGTTACCACTAAATAAAAACCTGTGCATCACGTGCCTTCAGAAGTCACCAGATCCTTTACCAATTATTATACTTCATATGAAATCAGCTCTCCAGAGTCTGTTCGAGAACATTTGTGATCAAACATCGTCATGAAGACATAAAAAGACAACAAACAGGCCAGGCTCCCCTCTGTCTCTCGTGTTTCAGGGTGTCGCCTTATCTATTGGTTCTCCCACATGCCCATCGTTCTGACGCGCTCACCCAACGCCAGTGTCCGTGCTCGTTCCTTGTTAGTTTTCACAACCTGGCTGCTCATGCGCACTTCTGGTGTTTATGTATCCAGTTAGCTTCGGTGTTAGCCGTTCATTGTAACTCCGCTGCTCTCACCGTATACTTTGAACATGGCGAGTTGCATGAGAAGACGAGGAAGGACTCAGTAGAAAGATATAAAACCAGAGTGGATTTGGGAGGTTTTTTTTCCCCATGATCCCCCTGAGGAGCGGAAGAGTAGGTTGGATGGTCTTGCGCATGCACAGTTATTCAAAAAGGAACATGGGCGTTTCCTACCTACATTCCCAGAAAGCGCGTCTACCTTTAACGAGTGCAGCTTTGTTGGCGCCCTCCAGATTCACATACTGTCTGCAGTCAGGCACTGTAACACACGTGGACAGCAGTCTGTTCCAGGGGAATATAAACTCTGAGACAAAGTCTAGGGACGTGGAGAGAGGGTTTTTGACCATAGTCATGTCCGTGGGAAGATAAATCCCTGTGAACAGGTAGAGCAGGCCACTCGACATCCAAGGGAGAGAAACGATGTGCAGTCGTAGCCGACCGGAAAGGCAGAATTAGCCGCCGCCCTCTTACCGGGTGCAAAGTTGTCATTGTCCTAACACAGACTGTGAACCACCAGGCCTATGTTGAACATGTCATCATTAACACCACGCGTCTCTAAGGGGCATCCTACTCTGTCTCGGCTAATCCAGCCACATAGTCTGCGCTGTCTTCCCAGCTGAAGCAGGGACTTCTACCAAAATGTCATCCTCATTGGACTCACCTGAAACCAGGTCCCTCCATGTTCTTGCTGTGACACAGCAGCCTCTCCTAGCACTTTCTGTGCAAACCTGACCCACTGTTCAAGGTTTCAGCGACAAAGCTGGCCAGAAATTGGGAAAAGGCAAAAAACAAAGGACTAGCGCTCAGCCAGACACACTAACCAGCTGGCAGCTGTGGCCATCTCCAACCAGAACTGTTGAGCTAGTTACATAAAAACCTAAAGAAAGAGTGGAGCAACAAGCTGCTGCTAGATAGCCCTAATCTTAGAAAGGGTGTTATCAGCGAGGTGAAGAGGATAAGAAGTGAATAATGACTGTGATGATAGATGTATTTAAGTGCAGGAGGGGGCCATCAATCCATCATGTCAGTTTCCAAAAAGGCGTGATCATAGGTGTCTTCAGTCAGGTCACACAAGGACGTGATATTCCATATTTTGTGTTGAACGGAGTGAAACAGCTAAAAGGAGAACTGCTGCATGGGTTCATATTCCAGAACGAAATTGGCCCTAAATATACAGCCAGAGCTAAAATTGAAATGGATGAGATTCATTTGTTAGAAATTCCCAAAAGTCCATACCCAAATTGCAGTTGAGAATCTGTTGCAAGCCTTTGTGAACTGCTGTTGAATTGCAAAAGACGAACGGGGAGAGATTTCAGTCTCTAAACGTGGACGGCATTACCTTAAGGGGCTGAATAAAAGGCATGGCACGCTTTTTAGATTTTTATCTGTGAAACGTTTCAACTGACTTTTTCTTCCACTTATCAATTATGCACTACATTGAATTAGTCTATCACATAAGATCCCAATAAAACAGATTAAAGTTGTGCTGGTGCTGGTAAGGTGACAAAAAAAGAAGAAATAAATAAAATGTTTAAGCGGGGCGAATACTTTGCTGAATACTGCATTGCAAGTCAACACAGATTCGATCTACTCAGACTTTCTTTTCAAACACCCAGCTGTCCTCTTTGCTTTTTTATGAGTACTATCCATGGGATAAGCCAGGTGAAGGAGAGAACATTTCTGCTTAGAGGCTAAAAATGTGTGTTTCCTTGCCTCCTGTGGCAGAGGAGCCTAAACAGGTGTCCTTTGTGCCTGTGCTCATCCATCCTCTGCAGGTCAGACACTTCTCCTCCGTGGCTTTCCCAGACTGGGTCACCGTTAAACATCTTTTTCACGCGTCTGCGAATAGCAACTCAACCCGCTGTCTCAATTCAATCCGAGGAGTTTATTCCCAAACTGAATCTGCATATAATGTAAGGAAATTACCTCTGAACTAGTCATGTGACCAGTCTCGTGTAGCAAGAAATAAGAAGGAGTGCGTTCCCTCCGCCGGGTGGAGAGACGCGTGGAGTTACCTTGCAGGGAGTTACGAGGATGCTTTCAGTGATGAAAAGGCACTTAGGTGAAACGTATGAAGTAAAAATTTCAGTTTGTTGTCATGGTAACAGGCAGTGTCGTCTGGAGCAAAAAAAAAAAAAAAAGAAAAAAAAAAAAACATCCCTCTGCTAGCATAACGGCTTGATTAGGATCCAGCTCCTCTCTGCTCAGGCTCCCCTTTTCCTCCATTTTGTACGTGGGAATGCCGATTGTGTGGGAACGCTGACGTTTAATGATCCACGATGCTGCAAATCAGATCAAACGTACGGATCAGCCGAGCTTAGGAGACACGGAAGCAGCTCCGCGTGTGAAGCTCAGCTGTTGTACAGTAATATCAGGGTCTGGTACAGGCTTCGTAAACACGAGGGGAGACACAGAATTGATGCTGGGGACATGTATTTTTATGGTGTGAGACTAGAGAGCATCCATGTATGCGAATGAGAGAAAAACAACAGTATGATTTAAATTAAAATAGAAGTTAAGGCCGCTTGCATGTAATCCTTTTGTTTACCATGGACATGATTTTCATTTGATGATAATGCCGTGTCTGTAACATCTTCCCGTATATCAGCCTGATGATTACAAGGCAAGGCAAAGCAAATTTATTTGTGTAGCACATTTCAGTACAAAGACAATGCAAAGTGCTTTACATGATTAAAACATAGGAACATCAAAACAGAATAAAAACAAGTTTGAATAAAAATGTAGAAAAATTAAACAAAATAAAACATGGGAAAATGGAAACTAAAAGCAAATATTGATGCTTTTAAAACCAGTTGGACTACAAAGTTAAACTAATGATGTTTCAGTAAAACAGTTTAACTGGAAAAGTCGAAGGAAATCCTAAACAAATGTGTTTTTAATCTTGATTTAAAGGAACTCAGGCTTTCCGCACTTTTACAGTTTTCTGGAAGTTTGTTCCAGACAAGTGGAGCATAGGAACTGAATGCTGCTTCTCCATGTCTGGTTCTGGTTCTGGTTCTGCAGAGCAGGCTGGAGCCAGAAGACCTGAGTGGTCATGATGGTTAATACACTGATAACAAGTCTGTGATGTATTTAGGTGCTAAGCCATTCAAGGATTTATAGACTGACATAAGTATTTTAAAGTCTATTCTCTGAGATACAGGGAGCCAGTGGAAGGACTTTAGAACTGGGGTGATGTGCTCTACTTTCTTAAAAGCACCGCTATTTGGTTAAGTGGAGGTGCAAGATAGCCTAGCATCGATAACGGTCTCATTTCTGCAACCAGGACAGAAATGACAAGTAGTAAAAACATCAGGGGCCTAAAGTCAGAGGGGAAAGGCTGACGTGTTGTTTAAATCCGCTGTGTGGGATCATTTGAAAGGCTTTTGCTACCTAAGGTGAAAGTAGATGTAGGTTATCTGGGTAAACTCCATTACATCTTTTGTGTCATTTGCACAGGATGCACAGCTTTGTGCAATTTGCTCTGCTTTACTTTTACTCCAGACTGGAGTTTTCAGGAACTTCCATGTTTTCCTCTTCATTACTTAAAGCCATTGTTGAGCAGTCATAGACAGTGGGTAGAACCGCAAGCACTGTTTGCAAGCAGTGGGAAACCCCTACTCCTGCTCAAAATAACACGCACAATACGCGTTGTCATTTTGGGAGAAATCGCCTGAGTCTGCACTGACGGTGCGAGAAAAAAGTTTTAGTTAAAAAAAAAAAGAACAAGTTCTGCTTCATGTTCCCTTTAAACAGGCTTTCACTTATGGCAAAAATGTTTCTTTCGAAACTCTATGAGCACATATTTTACTGTAACACTCAAAAAACTTAATGCTATCACAGAATATGCACTTTTCTCCCTCAAATCTGTTTCCGTGGTTAAATTTAATGTCTCTTGCTCATATATCTCCTGCACCTCTTTAAATCCCGCTCCCTGTGCTCAAACATAAACTCTCAGCTCTCCTCTGTCTGCAGACAGATCGCTTTGCAGCAGCTGTCTCATTCTCCAGTCTTCAAGGTCCTGCAACGTTTAGATGTGTCTCTGCTTCGACAAGCCTGACTCAAATATTAGCCTATTAGCAGACTTCTTAGAAGCTTGACTGCATGCTACTGAGGCAGGGCAAGGGACGCTTTCATAAGTTTCAGAAGGATGGATTTGAGGTTGAAACCACTGCTTTAGGGTGAACAACTGGCATGCCTCAAGAAAGGCAGCGACGTCAAAGTCAGGTCGTCGTTAAATTGGCTGTAATTACCAGGCAGATTTACCGCTTCTCTCCAAGTGAGAGCAAAGAAAATCTGTAAAACAGAAATTAAAGACGTTGAGAGCATTAAATGAAATATTTCAGTTTTGGGGGAGCCGAACACATTTATATCCAAGCAAAGGTGCGAGAACTCGCTGTTGAGCGAAGTTAGCACAATGTCGGAGTAGAAATTAGCAATCCTTGTCATATCCCTGAAGTGTGTACCAGTATTGTTGGCTTTCAGTCTTCTTCAGGTGCAACGGGGCCACATGCTTGTCAGCATTCATCCGGAGGCAGCACAAAAGCCTGGCTAAGGTATTAGAGTCGTTAGCTTGTTTCTGTGGTAAACTGACTTCTGAGAGGATTTGTTCCCATTTCTAGTCTGTACCTGTTGCTCATTTCTCCCTAATTCTACGAAGACCTTCCGGGTGTTTGCCTCGCCGGCTTCCACGCTGACCTCCTGATCCTTCCTCCTCACCCCGGACTCTCTGGATTTCCTCGCCACCTGTCAAAGTACTTCCTTGTATTTGGTCTTCTGGGGCCCAGGCTCCTCCAGGGAAACACTCACCCACCTGTTCATCCTCTCCCTGAAACAATCATCAAATTGACCAAACCGTCCGCCTACATTAGCTTCTGCCAGCCAGGTATACGGCATCGACTCATCCAGGACTCAGAAACCAACAACCAAGTAAGACCACAACAACATTCCTCTCAGTTCATGTTCTTAATTCTCCTGGACAGCATAACCCACTCTCCTTCTTCCCAGTTCCCTAAAGCACCAATCCAATAACTAAAAAAAAATCTATTTAAATGTGCTTCTTTGTCTGTAGTTGCACCTGCTCTAGAATCTAATGTGCAAAATCCGACAATGCTGCTCTTACACTTATTACAATTACACACTGCAAAAACAGAATTAAAAATCAGTAACATTTTCTCCAAATTATTGCATTTTTCCTTGATTTGAGTAGGTAAGTAAGATCATCTGCCAATGGAATGAGTATTTTTACCCCTAGAATAAGATAATTAGACATCCTGCACTTGAAATAAGGTTATGGAGATGAGTTATTCCCATTTTAAATGCAAAAATCTTATTCCATTGGCAGATAATCTTGTTAACCTGCTTAAATAAAGTACAAATACACTCTTTTCAAGAAAAATGTACTTATTTTTAGTTCTGTTTTTGCAGTGCAATGTAATCCCTTATTTGTTTTCAGAAACATTTCCTCCAGATAAATTTATTGGCTGGGACTGTCACCAGGCGGAGTTACCACTTCGCTGCAAGAGAGCAAAGTTAATCTGGGAGCACAGGTTTCATCTCCCCCCCGTTGTGACATGCCAAGTTTTTATCCATAATGTAGTTTTTGGACTAATCTGTTTTGATTTATTCCTATGTGTGCAGTGCTTGGGTTCTTGCCAACGTCTGTAACTTTTGTCACAGGCCTCATTAGAAATATTTAAACCGAGAAACTGTTTTCCCTGCTTATTTTATGCGCTGTACATAGAATTTGGACGGAATTGGACCTGGTAAAAATGCTTGCTTTGTGCACAAACAGCCTTTTTGGCTTTCCAAGAGTCTTGCTCAGGTAGATTTATCTCCGCAGTTCACTGCTTTTTATTTTTTTATACGCATCTTATTGAAAGTCACTCATGTGCCAGGAGCACTTTCATCTACATTTTGTCTTCACCACTCCATGAAGTCCTCTGTCCATGCTTGGTGGATGTACGAGATAAAAAGGAATAAAATTAAAGAAGTTTTGAAATGTGAAAGTAGAAAAAGCAAAGGACCTGCCAAGTGGCAGAATTAGGATTAAGTTTGGGTCACGGTGAGGATTAAAACATGGAATTAGAAAAAGACAGGGATTAAATACTAGGTTTAAGGAGTGAATATTGTCAGGGAAGGTTGTCAAGGGTGTTAGAAGATAAATGTGTGCGCACAAATGTGTGTGTTTCACACAGTGCATCAAAAGGCAGGAAAGCCTTGTTTGTCTACAGAGATCCTGCGTGAGATGAGCAACCTTCTTTCACAAGCTGACAACTTTAAGACTTCGCCGTGAATGAAGCAAACACAGGCAGGGATTCAAGCTCAATGGCAACACTTTTTCTTTCAGGGCACACGACAGAAAAACAGTCAGTCTTCCTTCATACATCCACTCTCTCTGCCACAGCGTAGGAAAACCGAAGAGACGGTGAGACGTGGCTGTCATTCACCCTTGACTGTAATCCCCAGCTCCACCAGGGCTGTAACCTGACTGATGTTGCTTTGATTTTCTTTGTGCATTTGAGCGAAAAGAGCCACGTCCCCATTCCCCTTCAAGAAAATACTGCTAAAATTATCGTGACCTTTTCTCTAAAAAAAAAAAAAAAATGTTTTCCAGGCCCCAAAAATAGAAATCAAATGTCTTGCAGGGAAACAAAAGCCGTTCCCCTCCTCTATGCTGAACCCCACGCAGTCTGCGCCTAGGAGCTCAGGCTTTGCATAAAATGAGCATTGATAAATTTAGCAGCACTTACGCAACTCACGCTCAGTTTGAATCTCACTGATGAAGCAGAAAAGGGCGTTTATTTCATTTCAGCCCCCCCACCCCTCACCAATGAAATTTTTGCGGCAAAGCTGCAAAACGTGCAGCGGCGGTGCCAGCAGCGCTTGATGGAGAGCCACTAAGCTGACGAACGCCACGCTGCGAAGGTAATATCACAGAAACGGGTTTTAACCTGCTCTTCACTCCCAACCAGCAGAACTAATATGAATATCCATGTAGAAAGAAGCTTTCAATTTGTTGCAGTTTTACTTGCTCTGAGAGCAAGAGGACTTCTGCCTGACAATCCCCCCCCCCAACCCACCCCACAAACACCCCCAGTGTCACCAAAGAACAGTGGTTTCCCAAATAGCGCTGACAGTAAAACGAATAAACTCTGTCAGTTCTGCAGGATGTGTTCTTTTCTCTTGACTGCGTCTGGAGGCAAGACACGCTCAGATGCACTGAAGCATGATGGTAAGAGATACTCATCAAAGAGTGTGTTAGCGGAGGGGAGGCCACACTCTTTCACTTTAGATGGGCGACTCTCATTTATTTTCAATAGTGGAGTAGAGTTTCTCATCACAGAGCCAGATCTTCATCTCGAGTGAAAAAAAAAAAAAAAAAAAAGAACAGCGAAATGAGACAATGCCTTTTTATTTACACCGCCGACCTGACTTTTGCAGTCGATGCAGAGGGGAGAAGGAGCGTCGACGCCACGGCGGCCGCTGCGCTGAGCGTCTATTCCCCTAATCAGCAGGAAGCAGTCACCTCTTTATAGGTTGCTGCTTAGCTGCCTCCACAGACATCAAGAGACATGAGGGGAGAGCACACTGAAGGGCCGCGCACAATCTCTTCCCATTCTCCCCTGGCAAAATGACCATCCAGCCATGCCAAATGTGGATCAGGAGTGAGAGGGATGAACATAGCACGGGCAAGCCGAATCCAGGGCAACACAATGCAAGTGATAAGCCCGTAGATACTCCTCAGTCCATTTTGTTCAACATGAGGCGACACCGCCATAGTTGCGGGGCTCATGAACGCTGCTAGGTGGGCCGAACAGTCAACGCTTGTACTTCTGATGATGCAACACAAACAAAGAAGCAAAAAAAAAAGCCTCTTTTTCCACTTTACAAAGAAAACTCACCTTAAATATTGTTTTCCTTCCACAGAAATAGTCATATATCGGATGTGCGAACTGAATAGGAACTCTTTAGCAGAAAAGCGCTGAGGATCACAGGGTAGGTGTCCAAACGAACTCGGTGGTAAGACAGAACTTTCCAAGAAAGCTAAAAAATAAAACAACTGGACTTCTATTCTCAATCTGAAGACGTTTCGCCTCCCATCCAGGAAGCTTTGTCAAAGGATAGCAAAACGTCTTCAGACTGAGAATAGACGTCTAATTGTTTTAATTTTTAACCTTTTTAGGATTGATGACCTGGATGACTGAGAATCTTCACCAGCATAAGTCAAAGCCTTCCAATAGTTTATTGATACCCCTTAAATTTTTCCACCAAAAAGTAATTAAACACCACAATTGCCAGGTTTTTATTTAATATAAACGTTTTCAAACAACTGCATCTTTTTGCTTTCAAATGCCAACCACAATCTACTTTGTCACATTAAATCCCAATAAAATATGTTACATTTTGTGGTTGTTGCCTAACAACCACCAGGCAGTGTGTGTTGTTAATTACCTAAAGTCAAGAGAGATCAGACATCTTCAGATAAACAACAGTATTTACTGGGTCAGTGTCTACATCTAGGCTCATTCTGACTGTAATTGTAATGCAGCAAGTGCAAGCAAATGCTTTCCCAACTCTCCTTAAAAGCCAGACTCATCTTCCATAAAAAGTCTGACCGTTAAGTCCAGAACATAAGATATTCATTCCAACAGTGAAAAAAGTAGAAATGCAGAGACAACACAAGTCACTCCAGCAGAAAAAAGTGGTGAAAGTCCTTTAAAATCCCCAAAAATCCCCTTTGCATGGAGCACCCAGCTCAGATCTCTGTCTGATCTCGAGTGGATGGTACTGTTTACACGTGTAAAAGCATCGATAACAGATTGAAGATGCATTCAGATCAAATCACTCAGCACGCCGCAGACCTTGCCTGCATCTATTTGCAATAATTTAGGGAAATGGAAGCGGTTTACGTCCTGGCTCAAAGGACACCACCTTTGTATTACGCACTTAAGTCGTGTGGAAAGCAGCTGACTATCAGCCAATACTGAGCTTTGAAAAAAATATTTTCTTTGCTTTCACAAACATAATCTGTTAGGTTCCGTGTTTGAGCTATCAAGAGTTTTTTTAAATGATTAAAAATATTTAATGTGAAGATTAATAAAATATGGATCACTGAATGGATCTGGGATTTTACAGAAGCACCATAAGCACAAGTCTGTTGCTAAATTGACACGGTGACATTGGCTTCAGATGATTTCCATGTAGACCGGATAAGGCAGGATGCATTCTGGAGCCATGACTGAAAAGGGACAAATATGATAAAGCCCATAATGAATTAACTGCTTTTCTATATACTTGTCCAACAAAGAAAAACGTCCATTACTTGAGAATTTTTTTAATCTTCCAGTCAAGTCAGGTTTTATTTGCTTTATTGTATAGATTTTTCATTTAGAAGCAGAGACTCTGCTTATTAAACTTCCTTTTCCTCAAAAAACCATCCCGTCAGTCATTTATTTTTAAGTCCTGTGATCGGTAGCATAATTAACACAAGACAACCAGCAATTAGGCATAAATCTGTTAAAAAAATTTTTTTTAACAAAGTATAAGCTCTTCCATCCCCAGTTTGATGTATAAACGTGCCGACAGTTTTTCTACACTACACCCGGCCACTTCATTAGGTACACCAGTTTAAACTTCAGCAAATCGTCTTGACCATGTCTACATGCCTAAATGCACTGAGTTGCTGTCATGCGATTGGCTAACTAGTAATTTGCGTTAACGAGCAGTTGGACAGGTGTACCTAATAAAGTGGCCGGTGAGTCTATCTTTATGTTTTGAGTAGAAATGCCAAAGATAAAGGATGACAAACCGCCAGGTGGAAAGAAATTTCCTAAATCCCTAATGTCAACCTTACTAATTAAGGTCTAATGATGTGTGTTGCTAAAATCCTCTACTAAAGTCATTTTTCGCCACATGTTTGGGTACAAAAGAGTCATAATCTTTGACTTCCACAGATGGTGTTTTTGATTGACCCCCAGATGGCCTTTTGTTTTAATTATTCCACACTTTCATAGCATTACTTGCATTTAAATGAGTATTTGCCGGAGCAACAAAACAGAGAGTACAATGCACAATAAAAACACCAATAAACTTACTTGATCTTGGAGTAAATTCTCAGTCACCCCAGACTTTAAAATCCAAGATGAAGATGAAAAAAAAAGATAGTTTATGGATAACTGTGTTAAAAAAAACAAAGAATTTCGGAATATTCACCATTCAACTTCAAAATGCAACATGTTTTAGTTCAGAACATATTTGGATGTTTGCCTCTAATTGGAGGTATGGAGGAAAGCATTTCTAAGGAACAGGGCTTTAAAACATGAGAACTAGCTTTTTGTCGTATTGCAATTAAAAATAAATTGGTATAAAGCTACTTTTTGTGTTTCCTTTCACTCTCTACTCAACTCTGACTTAATCCACAACAGTTTTTTGAAATATTTTGACTAGACTAATCAATGTGACAGCTTCATTATACCCACGCAGTCTGCAGTATGACCCTTACAAAGGTACGTGAAATGAAATGGAAAAATTACTAAGCAATAAGATATTAAAACAGAAATACATAAAATTAGTAGCTAAGTGGCTAAAAAAATATCCAAAGGTAAATTCTTCAAAAGGCAGAAATAAAAACAGTATTATCACTCTAAAACATTACAGAGAAAACAACTTTGTTTATAATTAACCCAGAAAAATGAAAATAAGTTCAACAACTTTTCTGAAATGTGGAACAATCTGAATCCAGTCCCATACGTAGACATTGCTCTGCAGAAGAAAATATATGTCTCCCCTTATAAGGCAATAGCAGTTATTTTTAAAGCCTTAAACTTTTTTGAATCCCCCGAAATCTTTAGATGAAATATTATTACTAACAGTGTGTGTGGCATTAGCCAGCTGTTCAGGGAATAAATTCAACAAAAATGCTTCTTCTAAGCTGTCACGTTTGATACAAGTGACAACTTAGCAAATAAAAACCACAATCTGGCTGTCACTTAAGACGTTAACTCTGAGAACCTTCACACTTCAGCGACCCATCATACCGGCTGCAGTTCAGATCAGTCTGCTCCAGCTCGAGCCAAAGGTTGATAAAAATATGATCCAGGACAAGATGGAGTGATTTAAATGCATAAGCAGCTCTTCTCTGTTGTTTTAGGAGAGAGCTCTCAAGAACTGGATGGTGGAGCTGAACCTGCAACCCAAATGAATTTCTTTATTTGTTACAGTAGAGCCCATCAAGAGAAAGACATACATGAGTAGACTACATGGGGGAGACTGCGGCTGCAGCCTTGCCAGGCGCCGCCTTCTTGCAGATTGGAGAAAGGAATAGATTAGGGTGCATTAGTCGCACTGTCTCTCTGACAATTTGATCAATGCAAGAAAAAAAAACATCCATCCATCCATCCATCCATCCATCCATCCATCCATCCATCCATCCATCCATCCATTTTCTAACATGCTTATCCCTGCTGGGGTTGCAAGGGGTGCTGGTGCCTATCTCCAGCATTCAATGGGCGAGAGGCGGGGTACACCCTGCACAGGTCGCCAGTCTATCGCAGAAAAAGAAAAAAAAACTCAGCACAAAAAAGCTAACATATAGACCCCCCCTGTCCGGAAAAACATCAGGCACAGAAAATGTGGTGAGTCACGAGCATTTATCACCATGTTTGTGCATGTTTGTGTGTCAGTATTGGCCCATGACTGTCCAGCCACCCCCCTCCAACCTTAGTCTTAGATGGTATATTATCAGCAGTTCAAGAAGGGCTCTGTTCGAGTTCACAGGTGTCATGAACGGGTCCGGGCGGGGTTAGAGTGTCTTTTTGCAAAACATCCAGGAGAATTTGAGATATCCAGCTCCAAGGCTAGCCATCAGGGCACCAGATTCAATAACAAGGAGATTGTTTTGTGTCAGGCTGACTGTGAAATTTGTGTCATTCTTCAAGTCTCTGCTGGTCCGGCTTCATGGCAAGTCCCAAACAGCCAAATGTGTTGGACTTTCTGCCGTAAATCAAGTTAGAAACTTCCCCAAGGTCTTACCGTTCCACCATTCAGTTCAACCCCAGGG
Source organism: Fundulus heteroclitus (assembly GCF_011125445.2). Classification (NCBI taxonomy): domain Eukaryota; kingdom Metazoa; phylum Chordata; class Actinopteri; order Cyprinodontiformes; family Fundulidae; genus Fundulus; species Fundulus heteroclitus. The sequence goes on from NC_046364.1 coordinate 8,306,466, forward strand.
AGCATGTGATTCTGTGCAAATGTGGCATCCAGCTTGCAGTGCCAAGCATCTGAGTCTGGGTGATCATGGCCAGGTTTAACCCCTCACAAACTCCCAGCAGCCTTACCATGGCCAAAACTGCCACCGAGATTTTCCATTATTCTTGATATATCAGATAACCGCCATCACGTACTGCAATCATGTACACATCTTCCACGTCTCAATGGACAAAATAGACAGACACACCATCTTCCAAGCTCCCCAGGAATCCATGATCTATCTGGCAGCATGTGTCCCTGCTGGAAAGCTTGGCTCCCCCACGTCTGGTCTTCTTGTTGAGAAAAGTTGATCAATTGCTCCGAGTAATCAGCTGATCAGATCCATAGTTTTTGATTTGGATGATTTGCAAAAAAAAAAAAAAAAAAGCGTCTGAGATGGAGTTACAGAACATGCAGACAGAGAGGCAAGCAGGAGAGGTGCAGAAAAGCGCCCGCCTTCGCTGAGAGCAAGAAGAGATGTCTCCTCAGGTGCAGGTGCCAGAAGCCTCTGTGTGAGTAGACCTTCCAGCCTTCCTTGACTGCCTTCCTGTGAGGGACTATTTTGTGGATTCCTGCCTGTTTGCCTAGCCCCTCACCAGGTGGTTCTCAGTTTCTGGATATCGACCTGTGCTAGTTACCTGACTATGCCTCTCTGCCAAGCCCTCCAGTACTTCTGCCTCTCTATTTGCTTTGTGGACCAAGAGCCTGGGCCGGACTCTGAACAAAGCGTGTTGAATTCTCCTCCTGATACCTCTACCTGCTGCTGGATTCTCATGTATGACCCTGGACTGGCATCGGACCGCATCCCCAGCATTTAGCCGTGTTTGGGACTCTGTGTCTGTGTGTAAAGGACAAGCCAAGACCCTCATGGGACCACTGCTTGGATTTTGTACCACTCACACTCAATGGATTCAAGAAAGGTTAGTGGCTTTCATACAATGCTTTACATCCTCCACTGTTGAATATACAGCCACTAATCTGTCCCTCTCCCTTACAATGGTTCCTGAGTCCGTTCCAGAAGTGTTCCACACCGGCTACACCTGTTCCGTTAAGAAATACTTTAAAACTGCTCTCTGTGTCTGGCTGAATTCTCAGGTCCAAAACATGGTGCATAACAGTCTGACCTTCCCTTCATCCAGGACCTGTACAGGTCAAGTGTCAGGAAAAGGGCAGCTAACATCTCTGCAGATCCCACACAACCTGGACACAAACTGTTTTGGTTTTGGCACAAACCTTCGGGTTGAAGCTACAGGGCGGTATTTTCAATTAACAGCCTCCACAGAAACTGTTTCTTCCCCCAGGCTGTCTCTCTGATAAGCACTAAAAGGTCAGAGAACCCAGAAATTTGCAACCATTTCTTCCTCCTTTATAAAAGTGTGTGTGTAAAGATTTACAAAATAAAAATTAATTTTCTTTTTATGTATACAAAATATCTTCACTGAGAGGCTGTCAAACCCATTGCCTCTGTGAACAAAATAAAGCTGATCCTGACATAATCTGCAATGGCCTCCATTGGTATTTGATGGGGTTCATCTTTATCAGCTGACTATTTATAACAAGCATGAATAGGAAAAGCCAATAAGATTAAAGACTACAAGGGAAGAGCCAACCGAAATGTGTTGGCACGTTACAAAAGTTTTGAAAAGCGAGCCTCCTGTTCCCTTCTGTTCATGACTATTGATCAGAGGCACCAGACTGGTAGGATTTAATGGTGCTGTGCTGGTCCAGATCTCCAGATTGACTTTGCAGAAGAATTATTGTCTTTTCTGCGTTATGGTTGAAAGTGTGTGTGTGTGTGTATATATATATATATATATATATATATATATATATTTATATATATATATTTAGTGGGGTATATATTTAGTGGGGTAAAAGAAAATAAACCACAAAGCAACACAGAAAGCTAAATAGAACATAAATGTATACAAGAACGACTCAAAGTACAATAACACCTCTAAACCATGCACATGTGACCAGGAAAACAAGAAATAAATTTAAAGTGTTAAAACAGAATGTTAGTATTAGACTAATCAAAGCCTGTAATTTGTAAATGTAAAATCTGTATTATCTGATTGATTTTGACTTTGTGCCTTGAGATGACATGCTTCATGGATTGGCACTATATAAATAAAATTTAATTGAATTGAATTGTAATTGCTGTTCAGATTTTTGTGGATGAAGTATTTGAGGATGGAGTGCCTCCATGCCATCACCCTAATCCTTCCATGAGATTCAAGCCAAGACTGGATGGGCCACTGACCTATTACTGTCCCAAGATATTAGAAATTGTGGGTTAATTTTGACTTTTTGAAATTACCATTAATTCCTTCACATCAGAATCGTTGGTTGAATCCTTTGTTACTCTTGGACTCTTGTTCTTAGCCATGGTGCTACCTTTTAATGAAATATATTCAACCATCAACAACCAATATAAAATGTCGTTTTGTTTAGCTCTACGTATTGGGATGCAATGCATTTGGCATGGTCTGGTTCTTTAGCAAGCAATGGTTAAAAATATGCTGCAGGTGAGCAAAAACGGAAAATAAAAAACATTTCTCAATTAAGTTTGGGGGATTAGGAACCAGTTAACAATACTGATGAAAACAGTGACAGGTTGGTGAAATTCAAAATCTTTGGTGCCAATTAAAGCAAAATAGCGAAAAGAAACAATAAACCCAAACTCTCTTATTGAAATTTTATACATTTTCTGTTAGCACAGTGAAGTTGTCTGAATGCCACCTGATTCCAGTGATTTGATTTCAGGTCACCCTTAGAGTCTGGTCGTCTGTGCTGCCGCTGTGTTTACTCTCAATTTTCCTCTTCAACTTGAAAATAGACTTTGAAGGTTTTGGCCAGCGCTGTGGGATGATTAGTGTGGCTGAGCTTCATTGGATACAGTATGGCGAGGGATAGTATGGGAGGGCTGCAGGCAAGCAGCAGAGGGATGAAACCGAGCTCATTTGCATATTTATTGATCCCTGCATACTGAACTAGGTAAGAGGGTAGAGTTAGATCTAAGCCACTTTAAGGCATGAAGAGATTATTTTCATGGGAAAAAAGTTCTAAATGTGTAATTTCATTGAACAAGGATTAGTTTTAGCGCTTTAATTAATGCTTTGTAAATTACTTTAACCCTTAATATACATGCCAAAGATCTCAGCCTTTGCTGTGAAGCACAGCCATAAAGTTTTTGCAGTAGTTGTATTAAAAATAGTAACTTTTAAGCTTTCTTTCCATATTTCGATTTTAGCTTTTCATTCTGTTAACACATCAGGATCAAAGGTGAAGCTTTTCTGCTGGAAAAGCAAACAGGAACAGGAGGGGCACTCAGAGGATATAAAATTACACTGATTTATTATCTCCGCCTTTTTTTTTTACAGCGCACTCCTGCAGCAGTTACGTTTGTAAACTGAGAGGAAGCAAAACGATGGAAAGCAAAGCAGAACAAGAAATTTAAGTTGCGATTTTTAAAACAGATTTCCCTTCAACATTCAGTTTACAAATTAACAATACGTCTCTGTTGTGATACTAGGGCACATTCAAGCTCAAAGATGGAGGCAAAGCGGGTTTTTCACTCAGCATCCAAGAAAATATAAATCTCCAGTTAGAGGTTTACATACACTAATCATGGGCATTGATGTCATATTCATTTGGAGCTTTGATTATTTTTTTTATTTCCACAGGTCTTGTTTCAGTATGAAGTTCTTCTACAAAGATCCAGCAACAATATTTAAAAAAAATCAAATAAGGTTAAGGATCCACATGAATTTATAGATGATTTGCTATAATCCATGCAGGATAAAATGTTTTAATTTGATTATGACTTTGATATTCTGTATTCAATGTTGTTCTTAAGTTTTATTATTAATCCTGTTTTGTGTTTATTTTTGCTGTTTCTTCCTGGAGTTCTGTTAATTATGTGCCCTCAGTTCCTTCAGTCAAGTTCCCCATGTTCTGCATTGTGTTAATTGGACTCACCTGGTTCCAGCACACCTGATCATCATCATCTCCAGCATTTATTAGCCTGCCAGTTTCTTTTACTCCTTGCCAGATCTTTCTGTTCTCATGTCTGTTGTCTAGCTCTGCTGCGTCTCTTGGAGCACTCTTTGTTTCCTCTTGAGTTTCTGCAAGTTGTTGAAAAATAATCATCATTATTAGACTGCATTCTTCTTCCCTGCATTTTGAGTCTTCTTCAACCACATAAACATGAAAATATATATATATACATGGACTGCCTCTACACAGACTCAGGCTTCAGGTATTGCCTCCAGGAATGACACGGACCCTGGTCAAATGCAAAACTACTGAAAAACTGTGAAAAAGAGGAGCAGGAAGCCAATCTCGGTTGTCTACACCTGCAAAACCATTCCCATCTTTGGGGTGGTCTCATTGTTGCCCCTTTAGTGCATCTGTTGTTAAATTCATTAACACCTAAACAGCCAACACTGATTAAAAAAAAAAAAAAAAAAAACCTGTACTACTGACTTGACCAGACCAATTTTCCAGATGTCTACCTGTCTAGATATTATACTCTGATTAAAGTGTTTTATTAAAAGTAAATCTTTGTGTATTTTATGATGTTACCATCTCACTTGCCAAATACACATTAAAACTGGTGCTTGGAAAGAATAAACTTGTGGAATAGCTGACTAATTTATCTCAGCTGTGCCGTTTGTGATTATTAAGGGAAGTTGATAAAATATCCAGCCGGGATCACGCCAGAAGATTGTGTAGTTTCTCTGGAATGTGCCTTGGGTCATTAAATCAAATATTGATTTTGAATTATTTTCAACAAATGTGGATTAGTAAAAAAAAAAAAAAAACTGCAAAGAATTTAAACTTGTGCACCCATATGTCACGAAAAGGGGTTGTTGAAGTTGGAGCAAAATTTTTTTAATAATACAAAAAGGTCCAACAATAAAAAGTGAGTTTAAGATCATGAAACAACATAAATCCAAAATCAAACCAGAAACATGAAATGAAGACAATGGAGGGCGGAATTACACATGGCAGAATAGAACAGGGTTAAGCAGATGAACCAGCAGTGAGTGAAGAGCCAAAGGGGAATGAATGCTCAGGAGAACCGATGAGTGAACCAAGAAACAGATGAAACTAAGAAGCAGAGAGGAAGAGACAACAGGACAGAACAGAAAGAGCCAGAATAGCCAAAATAAAACAGGAAGCCAACCCAGAATGCAACAAACTTAACAACCCAAACATGCTGAAGTCCAACATGTGACACCGAGTTTTATCCTCAATATTCATTAAACTTATAGATTCATTCCATTTTGAAAAAAGTAGAGTTAAAATTCCTAATTTAAAACATGTTTCTGTCAATGTGTGTATGAAAACATCTGACTGGAAGTCCTGTATCCTACTTATTCACTCATTTTCTGCATAGGCAAAGAGCTACAAAGGCGACTAACAAGACACCTAATTTAAAGAAATTTGCCTGTTTTGTATTAACTACATTCAAATCTTTGAGAAGGGTTTCAGTGACAGTATCATCAAAGGAATCCGTCATTACCCAGCCCTGCTTTGGGACAAACGGAGCTCGTTTTAAAGCAAACACTGACTAAAGTGAAGATTCAACGAAACAATGCTTCATCCTCATGTCAGACCTTGAACAACCTCCTCCACCACTTCTAACACAAGCAGACTGGGGAAAATTCAGCAATAAAGCTGCTCACGACGTCTTACATAATGGAGCGCGCAGAGGACGAGCTGAAGATGAAACAAGAACATTGTATCTTTGATTGTTTGTCAGCTTTATTTTCCCTTGATTTTCAGATCAAGGAATGTGTTTCCTATCATCTTTGCTCCCCTCTGAACTTCCCTAAAACAGGCCTAATGCTGTACAACTTCCCCAGCAGTTCAATTCCCTCAGGCTTGAATCTTTCGCTCACGTGCTTCAGCTAGAGCATTTGGAGCATCTTGGGTCTTGTTTTATGTGATGAGTCTGTTGTCATCTCTTGTAGAAATGAGGGATAATCTGAGCTCACATCGTGTGCCGCGTCCTTCAGCTTGCATTCAGAAGACGAATTAGCCGCTGTTAACAAAAGCCTAAACCTGTCAATGGGGAAAATTAAATGTTTCTAATAGGCTTTGAGTTTGTTTTCAAAGTGGCAACAAAGCTGCACGGCTTTCCCGAGCCAAGCCAAAACCTTTATTAACCCAGCACTATATTAAAAGCATAACATTAAGAAACATTACAGGCTTATGGACTTTATTAAAGGTATTCAGTTAAATTTTATGCATTTTGTGAAAGCCATTTTTAACTGCATGAAAACCCTGGGGTAAATTAACAATGCAATGTTAAGTTTGTAAAATGGCTTAGCGACATCTTTCCAATGTTGTCCGTGTTGCTGTAGGGCACAAAGGCGGGCGGGGTTTAACTAGCAGTCAAACCAAGCTGGACGAGGAGTAGGGCACCATGACGGCACCCGGCAGCACAATCGAAGGAAAGAAATGAAATGAAAGAGAGAGCATCAATTCTGGGAAGAGCGATTAGTGGAACAATGAAACGGTCAGTCTAATGCACTGAATGCAGCGGGACGGAGGGATGAAATGAGGCAGCAAGGGAGGATGGCCAGGTATGATCGAGACTACGACGTAACAGGTAAAAAAAAAAAAAAAAACAGGAAAATATCCTCTAAACGGAGCACGAGTAAAAAGAAGAATCTGCTAACGTGCAAAATAAAACCAGAACACAAAACCTAAGCGGTTAAACCCTTACAGTGTTCTTCACGATGACAATTAAAGCTTAACGTCCGAAAAGCTGCTGTTTAGTTCCACTAGCAGTATTATAAATAGTGCAAACTAAAGCAACATATTGCACCAATATGAAATAGAATCAAATCAAAATGTTCAGAGAAGGCTTTGTTATTGCTAAAAAACCAACTAACCCTAACCCTAACCCTTCCTAATAAAGGTTCCAATAAAATATTTTTTTCCATGACAGCAGTTTTAACTGCAAACCGAACATGCAAGGTAGTATCCCTCCTGGATGGTCATGTGGCTTAGACCAAAAAGAACCTGGTGTCCTCCCAGACACCAGGTTCTTGAGTAAGTCTGCAAACATGCCGGGTAATAATGTGATCCAGCATCCATGGGATATTTCCAAATCACTCTGATCTGACCAGCCCAAATCTCCAAAAATGACAGATTCTGCTGCAGAGGAATATGCTTTAATTTTATTTTCTCATTGGGAGAGTTGTGGTATTTCAATATTGACAATAATCCATTCTTTTTACTGTTTCCATTTGCTCTACCCTGACATGTCAGAAATGTTTAGGAGGAAAATGACTAAACAACTTCACTATGATGTATTGTAATTGTACAAAATTATTTTGTTTTAGCACAAATTTAGCACCTATTGGGCTTTTGTCCAGGGCTTCCATGAACACACTGATGCTGGCATGGACGACGATTATCATTCTGGCTGGTAAAGCGACCCACATCTGTCAACTGCCAATTTATTATTTGCTGTGGGAACCGCACAAGCCAGTGATGAATGGACCTGCCTCCTCTGCTCAATATGAAGCTGCCGGGCTTGCTGTCCAACTCTGGGACGGCTGACAAAAAAACTGTGGAAACAGAGCAAAGTCACAAATGTCCACCATTTGACAGCATTTCACTCCAGTTGCACAGAGTTTTACAATACAAAAGTAAAAAAATAAAAAAACGTGAAGCAAAAGCGGTGATTACTTTCCTTTAAAAAATTCAATGTATTACATACACTGGCCATTAAAATGTTTTAGTCATTTTACCTAAATTAGACTTATATAGTGGATAAAGCTGTATTTCTATATAGATATAGATTGATAGATCAATTTATTAATCCCTTATGGATGTTCCCTTTAGGAAATTAAGATTCCAGTAGAAGCATAGCTCTGTAATACATACATACATACATACATACATACATACATACATACATACATACATACATACATACATACATACATACATACATACATATAAGCATTCCTACATACAATAGAAAATATCTTGATTTATATTCTTGTTTGTTGAAAACATTTGACCTCTTGGGCGAAAAAGGTTTCTTCGGTTCTGCGGAAAAACTAGTAAAAAGTGCAAATGGCTGAGCTCTATATGGACTCTCTGGGTGTAGAAAAAACCAACCAACTCTGGACCAGCGCCAGCACTGGTCCAGGACTGCATCGTGTCAAAGTGTGGTAACAGTGAGCTGAACGTTTCCTTACAGTGAAATCACCCGGACACCTCCGGCTGTCTGGCTGAATGGCTGTCAATGTCTCAGCACTAACTTCACAGTTCAGGCACTCTGACTCATGCGCCCTGATGATGATGATGATGATGATGATGATGATGTAACTGAAACGACTTCAGCGGAAAAAGCTCAGCCAAACACCTGGCTGACACTCAGCCACACTTCTGATATCGTTCACCGGGGATATTTGGCAGCCTCAGCGTTGTTAATGTACAGACGTGCTCGACGACTCCGAGAGCCAAAACAATGTCTGCAAGTGGCCTGCAGCACAAACTGAAGCACTTCTGCCAAAAAAACGGAACTAGTAAATGAATAAGATATTACAGTTTATGGCCTTTATTCTTTTTATGGATAATACTGCATAGTCAGGACAATGCCAGGTTAAAAAAGGGAGCAAAAGATGCAAAAATTAAATTCTGTTGATGCAGATTTGAAAGATTATAGACGATAAATCACATAAAGTGTTGAAATCAAGAAATCTTTAAGCATCGAGTAGCTTTTTTTTACCAAATTATCAAGTACAATATCAGAATGTACATGAATTTTATGAAATTACCTTCCAAAGCTTATGAATGTGTCGTCTGACTTTAACGCCTAGCTATAATTTTAACAAATTATTACAGTATTGTATTACAGCATCAGTTTAAAACAATATATGTGATGTTTTGCATCACATTGATGCCAATCTAAACTCAAATAGAGGGATATAGCCTTAACATTTTCCACATCTATAAAAACAAACTGAATTTCCACCACAAGTCAGCAGCGTGGTTCTGCTCTGATTTGCATCGTCTATGTTTTTATGCAGTGTGATCGCATTTGCGAATGCTCGCGCATCATAGTCCACTGTTTAATTGTAAAGTAAAACCCCAAAGTCAATAAAAAATAAATAAAATTAAGTGCAACAAATTCTGTTTTTTGCACTTAAAAAAACAGCTTTTTTATATATTTAATGCAAAACATATACATTTAAAAATGCATAAAACAACTTTAATTTCAATAAATAGATGATGTTTTACTTTTTTTTAAAGCATGAATAATTACATTTTTCAATTCAATTCAATTCAATTTTATTTATATAGCGCCAAATCATGAAACATGTCATCTCAAGGCACTTTACAAAGTCAAGTTCAATCATATTATACAGATTGGGTCAGATTATACAGATTGGTCAAAAATGTCCTATATAAGGAAACCAGTTGATTGCATCAAAGTCCCGACAAGCAGCATTCACTCCTGGGGAACCGTAGAGCCACAGGAAGAGTCATCTGCATTGTACATGGCTTTGCTGCAATCCCTCATACTGAGCAAGCATGAAGCGACAGTGGGAAGAAAAACCACCCATTAACGGGAAGGAAAAACCTCCGGCAGAACCAGGCTCAGTATGAACGGTCATCTGCCTCGACCGACTGGGGGTTACAGAAGACAGAACAGAGACACAACAAGAGAAACAAAAAAGCACAGAAGCACACATTGATCTAGTAATCTGTTCTACATTAGATGGTAGTAGCGGGTGAGCCGTCTTCCCTGGATGATGTCACAGTTAACAGAACGCCAGACCAGGTGTACCTACTATGAAGAAAAAGAGAGAGAGCAAAAAGTTAAAAGCTGAAATGACGACAGTCATTTCAATGTAATGCAATGCAAAACTGGAGAACAGTAGAAATCAGTAGAGTGAGAAAAATAGACCCTGATGTCCTCCAGCAGCCTAAGCCTATAGCAGCATAACTATAGAGATAGCTCAGGGTAACATGAGCCACTCTAACTATAAACTTTATCAAAAAGGAAAGTTTTAAGCCTAGACTTAAAAGTAGATAGGGTGTCTGCCTCACGGACCAAAACTGGGAGTTGGTTCCACAGAAGAGGAGCCTGATAGCTAAAGGATCTGCCTCCCATTCTACTTTTAGAGACTCTAGGAACCACCAGCAGACCTGCAGTCTGAGAGCGAAGTGCTCTGTTAGGAACATACGGGGTAATCAGAGCTCTGATATATGATGGAGCTTGATTATTAAGGGCATACATTTTACAATTAAACTCTAATTCAAATTATGAGCATCTTTCCTCCCCAAACCCCACAACTAATCTGTCTCATCGTGATCTTTAACTCTGCTGACTTTAAAAATGTTGTATAAAATGCGAAATAAGGTCACTTGATTAGTCTGGCTGTCAAAAGTGAACCTTTGATAACAGCACTATCCACATTGTCAGAGGCAGAATTCCTTTATATAACAAAATAACGATTCTGGTTTATTTATCTGATGTGTCTCCTGATGACTCGGTGAGTAAGACTGAATGTGTCATTGATATTGTGCTCTAGGTCACAAAAATCTTTTTCTGTCTGCAAAAGCCAATTTACTGAGGACATTAGAGATCTCCCCCTGGGATAATTTGTCAGCTGACCTAATCACTCATATTCATTAAATAGCTGTACAGTTCTTTGTTGGAGGTAACGACCTGGACAACTCTTTTTCATGTGGCTTCAGCAGATTCCTTAGACTTATGAATATGACCTCTTCTTTTTTTATACCTATATAGATTAACATCTATAGAACACAGATTTTTGTTTTTACCTTATATCTCAGTCTCAACTATTTGAATGTTGCTACAGTTCTGGCCATAAGTTCACTCCTACTAATCATAAATATAATTAATTATGGGTCTTTAAATATGTATTGAACATCTTTTCATGATAACTGATTTTTACAAACAAAAATTTAGTACACAGTGTAGAATGCATTGTGGATTTTCTATAATTCAGGTAGGATTGATATTAGGCACGCAAACCCAATTTATCCTTACAGCTGCACTCATAATTGGATAAATGTAGCATAAAAACCTAGCTTCAGCAAGCTTCTGGCATAATTATGTCTAAATATTGATCTCTTTAAAGTTGTGGAGCTCGTTTACTTCATGGTATGGACCTTACAATGAAAACAGGACCTGTCCACTTATGTTAGGCTAGTTATGAGCTAACGAGCATACACAAATAACACAATATACCACGCCACGATTGCAGCTATGTCTGGTACACATAACAGTGTTCTTTTCTTTTCACACAAACCACACATGTTTTTTTTTTAAATCTTTAAAACTTTGCAAAATAAAGTATATTAAATGCTCACCCCTTTTTTTGTCATTTTCTGCGGCACTAGTGGCCTTTAATGAAAGTAGGCGGGCATACGGCAAAGGGCCACAGGCCAGAGTCAAACCGGGGACAGCCGTATTGAAGACTAATGACCTCCGTATTTGGGTCACGTGCGCTACCCCTGTAGCACTGGCATTTCCTGTCACTCACTTTTTAACTTAGCTTGTAGTCTGCCCTCCTCTGCAGCATGAGAAAATTGAGAAATAAATTGCACTGTGCTCCACACAGTCCTGTAGTTAGCGCCTTTACTGCTCTTGTGAACGTGAACCAAAACAAATTTCTTTATTATACTAGTGGTTGACATTCATCTTGAGAGTATTGCTGCTGCCCCCATCTGTTCTGGAGGGGATCTGCTTGTTCGACACACTCGATGGTGCATGGAAACCACAAATCACTTGGCTGGGGCGGCCTCCGGGTAGCCAAAGATCGGTTTATGGCACTGCATCTCAAACTCAGATCTTTCAGGGTAGGTAACTTTTAGATACCCTACACACCTGAATCAAATGGCTAAACTGCCTCACTTGCATGCAGTGAAGCTCTACAGAAATCTGCCGATGAGCAAATTTTTTAATCAAGTGTGTTAAAGCAGAAAAGCAGCTAAAAGTTGCAGGACTATGGCCCTCGAGGGTTAGAGACCACTAGGATATGGTGTCCATGGACATCCCTGGCCACCCCTGGCTTTGCCCCAGCAGCATTCTTAAGCTTGATTCCTCCAATCAAATTTCTTACTGTGAACAAGAGCTCAGTCAGAACATAAAACTTTTGGCTTGTGGGCAGCAGAAACTTTTAGTCAAGCTTGAAGGTGCTGATTTTATAATGACATGATGTGGTTTGAACGTATTGTAGTATTCCAAGATTGAGCCTCGGTGGCCCCTAGGTTTTTCTCTCCTTATCCGTTTTGTTTTTTGTATCTCAGAGTGGGAATTTAAGTTGTATTTGTAGAATTTGAACACAGCTGAGTGTTTAGAATAAATAAATCAGGCCAACATTGCGCTTCCAGAATGGCATCTTCAAAGCCACAACCTCAGCCTTGTAGAAAATCTCTAGATAAAAAGACTTTTTCAAATACATGAGTTAAACATTAATTGACATCAGTCTCTCTAACTGAGAAATGTCAGATTTTTGGGTTTTGGAGCTGGATCAAAGCGCACACAGGGTCTCAGGAGTAGCATGATGAACTGGCAGATTTCAATAAGAAAAGGGCAAAAGCTTGCAGCTTGACACGAGGAGAACAAGATATGGAGCATGGACAGAAAAAACGGCCGGTACAACAGGTAAGGAAAAGGCAAGTAAGGAGAGAGCAGGATGATGGAAGGAGCAGCACTGAACAGTGAGAACCATTTACAGTATATCGTTATATTTATTATATATTAAGGGACAAGTAGAGAACGAGGTTGAATGCAGGTGAGTAAATCAGGTATTAATGTGAAGCAATTGAGGCTGAAGGAAAGCAGGGAGACTAATTTACATGAATATGGGTGAACCGAGATACACAGAAACTAAACAAAATGACAAATCTAACAGAGATCTAACATAAACAATCCCCTAAATACTGACAACATTAACACAAAATTAAACCAAAACCCAAACATGAGAAGATTGTGACAGAGATGCAGAATCAGCACACTCCCATGCACTGCAACATTTCAGCCAAAACAGTGCTTTGCCCTTATGTTTGCTTTACTTTACGAGTGCAATTGTTAAGGTTACCACAGGACACCAAATGCACATTTGTCTCTTTTAAATAAGACTTATAATAGTGTTTAGTCCCTAAACTAATAAGGACATTCATTTGGTGATTAAGTACATTTTCCAAAACATTTCTAAACAAACCGACTTCTATGTGCAGCTACAGGAATCTTTTGAAAGAATGCTTGATTCAATTATGTTTTATCTGTGAAATGCAAGGATATACCCATCTTTTTTCAAAGATATGTGATTTAATTTATTTTGACTTCATTTGTTTTATATATATATATATATATATATATATATATATATATATATATATATTCTGCAGCTTGTGTCTATGTGAATACACATAGCCAAGTTGTAAAGAACTATATTTAGCCACAAGAAGATAAAGGAGCAGTACAGCAGATGGCATGGTCCCCATGGAGACCTGATCTAAACATCCCTGAGATAATCTGAAAACATAACAAAAGTCAAAGCATTCAGAGGAACCTTAATTCTGCATAAAACAGTCTTAACTCAAAGCTTACCTTCGAAACAAATCAGCTGAACCATTATCTGGAAATTGGAGACATTTCTTTAAAAAGAGAAAACTGCAGCTTCTCCAGAGCCAATGGCCAGTTACCTCCGAAATGCCCTGTCACACCACATTGGATTCTTGTGCAGCCGTTTGTTCTGGCCAAATACCAATTGATTTCCTTTTTACAAACACAATTGGCTGTTACCCAGATTGTTATATCATCATTCATTGTTTCACTTCCATCCAGATTAATTTGATCACAGCAGGATAATAACGGTCAATCATGCTGTAAAGTAGCTTTAATGTTGCCTTTGACATTCCTTTCCAAGCCCACAAATAGGAAGACGACCGGCGCAGTTTGTTGCAGAGACAGGAGGAAGGGGGACAGTTTCTTCTCTTGGCAAAGCAGTGGTCTCTGACAGCGTCTCAAAACAATAAATAAAATAAAACTGACTTCACGAGTGGACACATTTTCCCAGGGTATAAATTTAAATTCTATTGAACAGGATTAAAATACCACTGCACTCTTTTCAACCCTCATTTAATAGCTCTTATCTTTGCAGCTGATTTATGTCCAATGTGACCAAAAATAAACTTGAACCAGTCGTCACACCAGCAAACATGAAAATCATGACACAATTCCTCCATTACAGATCAACTTTGTTAACCGTTTGGATTTTAAATTATACTTTTGAATGAGATAAAAAGCAAGTTTAATGACAATTATAGACAAGATAAAGAGATCAGTCATGATGATTTAAAATTTTCCCTACAGAGCTGTACTTGGTTTTAGTAGTTTGAGATAAGGTTGTTTTCTACAAGATGGACACCTACAAAGAAAATGGTTAGATCCTCCACAAATATACAGACTCCGTCCACAATCATCTTCTAAGTCTATATATTATACCCTTTAAGAACAACGCACATAAAAATATGTTCTTTTCATTTACGATAGTTAAGATCAGGGCTGCAGGTAGAAGACGATTTATTGCAGTGACAATGAAAAAGAGAAAAGCATTTTTATAGCACGTTTTAGGATGTGATAATTTTTTGCACTATTTAATTTTCTGAAGGCGTTGTCAGTCTGTCAGTCACGTTTTTTTTTCAACAGCGTTTAAGATCATTTCTGCCAAAATGCAAATCAAACAGTTTCAAAAGCTTGTTTGTTTAGTTTCTATTGTTTTATTAGTTGTTGTTTTTTTATTTGGATTTCCTCATTTACCAAAAATATTGATTTTAAAATATTTATTTTATTTTATTTTCAGGTGAGTTGCAAGATAAAATGAGCCAATGTTTATTACTCGATCAACAGCTGAAATAGGCTTGAAGATTAATTCATACAACCTTTTATTCAATTTCCATGAGCTTCTCTCTTTATCACATATATTGAACTGATTCTCTGAAAGGCGAAATCGTATCCCATGTTTATTGTGAAGCGTTAACATCCATGGAGCTCACTGAGTTTCTGTGTAGGCTTTCCTTCCTGATACTGAAAGTTAGATGGGTCAGCTCCTGGTTATGTCATAGTGTGGCACTCAAGCCTAATAAAACTGCTGTGGGATCGGTCCTGGTGACTGCACATTAGTACCTGTAACTTAGAGGTTTTACAGCTTAAACACTTTCGTTCAATGCCTCATGTCTGAGCATTAACGCGTTACGGCTTGGAGAAGTTCAGCTGTCAAAGCCACTTTGAACATAAACGCTCGTCTTGCAGTGCAGCACAACAGGGAGCAGGAGCACGTAGAAAATAGCGCCGCAAATTGTCCTTACTGTCACGTCATGTTGACTTTAATGAGCGAGCTGGAGCTAAACAGACAACAGCATCCATTCCGATTGGAGCCACAGCCACGTCACCAACAACTTTCGCAGCCCACAGCAAGATTAACATCCTCAGATGCATCTCAATTGAGTCACTGATGCAACTCCAACCCATTTCCAAATGAGCGTCTGGCGAGACCCTTCCTGTCGAAGCGGATAGGATGACGGCACAGAGTTGTCCGGACAAAGGGTGAGGGCGTTGAGCTGCAAACGGAATGGAAATTACTGAGGGAGACAGACTGAGAGGCACAGAAAAGAGATGAGATGGAAGAAGACTTTCTGTTTTCACATTTTGTGTTTTTTTTTTTTTTTTTTTTTTTGAGAGAGGGAGTGATTCTGTGATGAATCGCCCTGTGACCTAAATCTGAATTCTCGGAAGAAAATTAAATAGATATCATTAGATTGTTGCTCAAATCCATCTCTTTCAAATTACGGCGCTTTGATAGCCGGAGCTGTCTGAAGGACGGTAATGCTCGGTAGTTTGGGGGAGGTATCGGATCATTAGTGTGCCATTTGGCCTAACAATGATGGGTTTATGATTAAAACTGCTTTTCTTTAACGTGTTTGTATGTTTTCAGGATGATCGGAGAAGTCAGCAGTAACAGGCAAACTTTCATTTCAAGAAAATGTACAGGAAGAACATGTTCATCCCTTTTTTTCCCAATCCTAAAAAAACAAAAAAACAAAAACACTTAGATTTAAAATCTACCTTGACGTTCTTCACACATTTGAGTACAGACCAAGACAAGAGCAAGTTGTAAATAGCCTGACCTAATGGGACTCAGTTGAAGATGTTTTGAAGAAAACCAGACACTCCTCCATATTTAAGTGATGCACGCTATGTTTAACCCCGAGGATCTGAACAGCTCATTCTAGTTTAGGGGCCGATACATTTTCATAATGAGACATTCGTGGATGTCAAATGTATGACAAACATGCCGCTGCAAACTACCCCGAGGCCCTGTACACATGCACTCACACGGTTTCTTCGTGTCAGGCCACTCTGCTGTTGACTGACTGATTTGGTCCATTGAACTCTCCTGGAAAGTCTTTATTCCTCATGAGCTAGAGGAAGAAATCCAAGGACTCAATACACTGAAGTGTAAAAATCACACTCCCAGAAAAGGTTGGTCAATATTTTTGGAAGAGTTGTTTTGTTTTGTTCGTTTTTATTTTTTAGAGTTGGCACGTGTTTTTAGATTGCAGATAAAGTTTGGAAGTAAGCCATCAATGCACATTCTAAGTTATGACCCGGCAATTTAAGAGCTTTCAAACAAATTCCAGTGGTCTGCAAATAAAAAGCTGTTATAGCTGTGTGTGTGTGTGTGTGTGTGTTCAACACCCTTTATGGTTATACCCCTAGATACAACTGAGTACAACCAATAAAGAGACGCACCGTGATACTAAACCAATCAAAGTGACTGCCAATTTTGCAAGGCCGTCACTAAATTGCTTAACTTCCAGGGTCTTTCAGGAAAGGATGTGTGAAAAACAAGCCTCCAAAAAATAAAAGTCCACAGATTGTAAATGGTCAAACTTTGGACCAGTGGGTCTCAAACTTTTTATACCTGTTAGCATCTCAATACAAGCCATCTCGTCCAAGTACCGCCATCTTTACCACACCTTTTTAAACTGTAGCACATCAGCACTTTCACAGTTTGCCATGCAGTGCGTCACTGTGTAAAGGATACAGTGTAATTTAGCATTACATTTTTTACAGTGAAATCCCCAAGATTAGATTTGCAAAACAAGCATAAAAACAACACAAAAGATATAAAAGAAAAAATCAAAACAGCATACATGCATAATCATACAATATCAATCTAGTTAAAAGCCAGTAAGTAGGTCTTCAGCTGCTTCTTAAAAGATTCAATAGAGTCAAGACAGTGCAAAGATGGAGGCAAGGATCTATCCCTACTGCTCCTAAAATTAATGCGTGAATCCGTTAACAATCTTTGACTGGAAGATCTCAAACTATGAGAAGGGGAGTACTGCTCTAGAAGGCAAAATTTTTAAAATGAACTCGAAAATGTACTGTTAGCCAATGGAACGAGATTAAAATAGGAGTAATGCACAATGTCTCTTTCATGCGTTGGTTAAAAGCCTTGCAGCAGCCTTCTGAACTGACTAGATAGCATCTAGATCTTTCTTTTTCAAACATATAAAAAGGCTGTTACAGTAACCTCTGATTAAATTTTTAACACCAAAGTTCAAAGCTTAGAAACATTTCTTAGAAAAAAAAAAACTGTTTCTGATTAATAAACAAAAAAGGCACTCCAATGATGTGGCAGAATCAAAAGTAATAGCAATTTTTTCTAACGTTTGGTTTGACATAGAAGGCTAATACGCTAAGATATTGCTTGAGGTATTTTTGGTTATTTGATTCTCAGGAGAGATAATTAGTGTTTTAGCCTTATCAGAGTTCATCTGCCAGTAGTTGTCCAGCTGCAAACCTAAGTGCTTAGAGCTATAGTTGGTAATCTTGTTCAGAAACACTTTTTATACAGGATAAAATGGTCCTTTCATCCTGAAAGTAGTCAATACATCATGTATTCAGAAAAGAGCAGGGATTGGTCAGAGTTTTGGGGGTTTCACCTTATCTGTTGGTCCCACATGCCAGTAATTCTGAAGTAATCCCGTAATAGCAATCTGCATGCTCGTTCATTGTTAGTTTCCGCTTGCTGGCTGCACATGTGCATTTCTAGTGTTCATGCATCCGGTTAGCTTAGCGGTTAGCTTCGGTGTTAGCCATTCATTGTAGCGCCGCTGCTCTCACTTTAAACTTTGAACATGACCCTAGCTTTAAGGTCACAAACATATAATTCAACATTTTCCTTCAGGATGCTCAATTAAAGAGGATTTATGGTTCCATCAGATAATAATCCCCAGACCTTCACACTACCACCATGTTTGACTGTCGGTACAATGTTTTTTTGTTTTGTTTTTTGGAATGCTGTGCTAGTTTTACACCAAATGTAATGGAACCTGAAACCTTTCAAAACGTTTTTCTCATCAGTCCAGAGAATGTTTTCTCAAACATTTTTTTGGGATTATAAAGTCATTCATTTATTTATTTTCTGACAAAGGTGAGACAGCCATTTTTAGTCCACTTTTAGTGATTCTGGCTTTGGAACCCACTTTGAATCATCTTGTTACTGAAAAGTGCTTTATGAATAAACTTGCTTTGCCATAATTGAGGCTGTGAGTCCTGCAGTGCTTTGGATGTTGTTCTAGACCTCCTGTACAAATTACTGATGTGCTCTTGGAGAAATTTGGGTTGGCCAACCACTCCTGGGAAGCGTCACCACTATCTATATTTTCTTCATTGGTGGATATTGGACCTCTTTAGAAATTGATCTGTTATCCTTTCCAGAATGATAGATTCCAATGACTTTGTTTCTCATCAGTTCATGAATTTTATCAGTTTGGTGAAGGATGTGTTGGTTTTTGAGATCTTTTAGCCTCTGTCATGTGATCATGTCAGATAGGTTATGTTTCAATTCTTTCTTGATTCTCCTGGTCTGGCAATATTCAGAACTGGGTCAGACTAGTGACATTGGACTTAACCTTTGTGGTTAACCACTGTTAATTTATGATTTAACAACTAGGGTAATAACATTTTCACATAGGTCCAACCAGGTTGGTTTGAATATATTTTTTCCGCAGTGAATGAAATCATTGATTGAAAACTGGTTTTGCATGTAGAAAATGTTTTGTCTGATAATAACATTTATATGGTGATTTGGAAAAAAAAAAAAAAAGTATGACCGAAAGACAATCACCTTCTATAAGTAACATGTTTGGATGTGTACCAGCTGTTTAACCCAGTTCCTTTTTTAACCTAGTGTTGAGCTGAGGTAGCATATTAAGTCTGTCCTGCTGGGACTGGGACAAAATATATGTTGCTGTCGAGGAAAATGGATAATGCCTCATCTGGAACATAATCAGTGAGTGAGTTAATCCGAGTAAATATTGAATCTTTTAAACAGCTGATTATTTGTCAGAGTGCCTTTCTACAACTGTACCTGTGTGTTGTTTTGGTCATATAAAAGGATTGTGATGTACTGCATACAGAGATGTATTAATGTTATTGAATCCAGCCATGTAAAATAATAGGGTGACAATAGCAACAAGTTACTCGCTAAAAATGAAATAAATACAGTCAGGGGATTTCAACTTTAGTTGCAAATCTGTGTCTGACTAGAAGCTTGAACAGGGTTAACCTGTAAAAAAAATCCGGTCAGGAGTTTAATTTCATGGAAGTAAAGTCTTATGGAAACAGAGTCTGGAAATTGGCCCGTAACCACCATTAAAACTACATGAGAAGCAATTCAAATACCAGGAAGAAATGTAACAAGGATTTTATGTATTCGCTGCAAAAAATGAACACGAGAACCAGACTAATAATTTTTGAAACGTGACAGAAAGACATGAAGTTTCCATTCCTTCTAAAAGGCTTCACTTCTCTTTCCTGGTTGTGTCTAATTTCAGACCCTAAGATTGAAATAAAGCTGAACGAGCCGAATCTGCGATCACATGGCTTTCCTTAGAGCTTTTAAACACCAAATCTAACAACATGATCCTAATATAAACACTCACTCACCTTCACACACATGCAGTTGTCATATTTTTTCCCCTCGACAGCACTCTTACTCACAGTTGTCTCTCACTGCTGCTATGAGTAGTCAAAGCCAGAAGACACATTTACATGACAGCTCCAGGGAAGGAGGAGTTGTTCAGCTGGAATCTCTGTGACGTCGTAGAGATACAAAAACATAATGTTATGCATACAACTGCCCTTCCTTTTCAGTCAATTCACCCAGTACAACTGAAGTACGGGATATTACGCCCCGCGTGTCCTGGCTGGAGACACCTGACCCTGGATCTCACAACCTCACACTTCCTTTGGTACTCAGATGTAAAAGGAGGTGGACAAAAACTAGAAAGCTTTATAGTCATAAATCTGTTGTGCGAAGGTATAAGATGTTCTGAATTAGGTCGTAAGGTGACCTTGGAGCCATCAACGGAAAAGTGTGTGCGTGTGAGATTTACAGACAGAACATGCACTGCAAAAACGAAACTAAAAATAAGTAATATTTTCTTAAAATGAGTGTATCTGTCTTTGATTTGAGCAGGTAAATAATATGATCTACCAATGGAATAAGACTTTTGCACTTAAAATAGGGAAAACACGTGTTTTTTTTTTGTGTGTGTGTGGCCTTTATCTTTTCACAGAGTAATGGCAGCGCCATCTTGCCAGCAAGGCCTCAGTAAATCATCTCCCCCTGAAATGTTTGTGATGTTTGTTTGTGTATGTTATGGCGATTGTACTGAAACAACAATTTCCCTCTGGGATTATTAAAGTATTTCTGATTCTGAACTCATCTCCATCATCTTATTTCAAGTGCAGGATGACTAATTATCTCATTTTACGGGCCAAACTACTCATTCCATTGGCAGATAATATTATTTATTAAGAACCTTTTTACTTATTTTTAGATCCGTTTTTGCAGTGTGGAGATCCCCCATCTGCTTTGGTGTTGGCAGAGCAAGAACATGAAAGGAACTTTATAGTTACTGACTCCAAAGGATCAAATGCGGGGTCACAACGAGCCTTGAGTGCCACTGTGACATTGCAGGTAGGAAACTGGGTTTAATCACAGGTTTGAGTCTAAAGACCCACTTTAAAATGTACAGCCAGAGGATGAGCACCTGGCGTAACCCTTTAAAACCAACAAGCTGGGTAGAAATAGCAGCACACTGATAAAACCTGATAAAACCTCCGCCACTGAGCAGTGTAATGGAACAATGAGCTTGTCCTTACACCACTGCTCAAAAGCTCGCCATTTCATAAGCCTCTAGCGGAGGATGCTCTTGCATTCTGGATTGTTGCCACCACAGCAGAGGGGAAGCCCTTAGCTAATAAACTGGACCTCTCAGCAGGTATGCATGTAGCTTTAACAGCTGGAGGAAATATCTCTACCCTGGCTGGGTGAGGAGATCCCAATGAACAGGGAGTTGCCAGGACCTACCTGCTGCCGGTAGGCTGATTATCTCGGCATACCAGGACTTCGCTGGCCAATGAGGCACCACCGATATCAGGGTCAGACCCCGTTCACGCACTTTCTGTAGTACAGGCAGTATCATTTCTACAGGGGGAAATGCATACAGGAGTATACTGGGCCATTGAGGTTGCATCCATCAGACCTGCTCTCTTCACACTCTTCGCCCACCACTGCTCTGCTGTCCACCAAACAAACATGGTTGAGAAGTTTGCAGACGACACCACAGTCTCACACAGTGGTGCTCCAGGAACAACCTGATCCTGAGCACCAGTAAGACCAAGGAGGTCAGCTGGAGCCTGTGGACAGCATAAAGTTCCTGGGCATCCACATCTCCTCTGACCTCTCCTGGACTGTGAACACCTCCCACCTGGTGAAGAAGGCACAACAACAGCTCTTCTTCCTCAGGAAATTCCTGAAGAGATGGTTCACAAGGTTCTCCCAGGACCTTTGGTACTGAGGCTCCTACTGTCATGCTATCTGCCTTGTTTGTTCTTCTTCTTCTTCTTCTTCTTTTAGGTTTTTTTTTTGGCGGTTGGCAAACAACTTATAGGTGCATTACCTACATTCATTGGTTCCTCCAGTTATCTTAACGGATCTGAAGCTGGCTGACGTCACTTCCTGTTTGCGGTAAGGCGTATTGTATCACTTCCTGTTTTCACTGCGTGAGCAACGGTTTGTTGCTCCAGATTCTCTCGCTTTTATCTTTAATCTCTTTGCTGTAACATCTGTTTCTAACACATAAGCACTTTTAAAACATTCTCTGTTGCTGCACATCACGCTTGGGAACTCCTCGTGTTTCACGGTTTGCTCTCTTGGCGTGGTAGAAGGGCGCTAGCCTAGCTTTAGCCTAGCCTAGCTTTAGCTCCACAATGGCTTCCTCTCCTACTATTACTTCAGCTTCTCCGTCTCTGACTAAGTCTCCCCTTATCTCCTGCTCTCTGTGTCAGATGTTTAGCTATTCCTCTGCCTCCTTTAGTGATAATGGTACTTGTAATAAATGTAGTGTTTTTGTAGCTTTGGAGGCGAGGGTGTCAGAATTAGAGTCCCGGCTCCGTGCTATGGAAAGACCAGCTGATAGCCGCCCCTCTGCTAGCGCGGAGCCACATAGACCTAGCGTTAGTTCACTTAGTGGTCCTCCAGAAGCACCCGAGCAGCCGGGTAAGCAGGCCGGCTGGGTGACAGTTCGTAGGAAGCATAGCTCTAGATTTCAGCCCCCAGTTCACCACCAACCCGTCTGCGTTTCAAACAAATTTTCCCCACTCAGCGACACACCCGCTGAGAAGCCGATCCTGGTTATTGGGAGCTCAATAGTCAGAAACGTGGCACTAGAGACACCAGGGACCATAGTTAAATGCCTGCCAGGGGCCAGAACGGGCGACATAGAATCTTACCTAAAACTGCTGGCTAAGGATAAGCGTAAATACAGTAAGATTGTTATTCACGCTGGCGGTAATGACACCCGATCACGCCGATCGGAGGTCACTAAAGTTGGTGTTGCTTCGGTGTGTGAGTTTGCTAAAGCAATGTCGGACTCCGTAATTTTCTCTGGTCCCCTGCCTGATTTGACCAGTGATGACATGTTTAGCCGCATGTCATCATTCAACCGCTGGTTGTCTAGGTGGTGTCCTGAAAACGACGTGGGCTACATTGATAACTGGAGAACTTTCTGGGGAAAACCTGGTCTGATCCGGAGAGACGGCATCCATCCTACTTTGGATGGTGCAGCTCTTCTTTCTAGAAATCTGGCCGGATTTATTAGTCCTCCTAAATGCTGACAATCCAGGGTCCAGACCAGGAAGCAGAGCCGTAGTTTAACACACCTCTCTGCAGCTTCTGTACTGTTACCCATCCATTATCCTATTGAGACGGTGTCTTTCCCACGGCCAAAACTTAACAGATCAAAAACTTATCTAAAAGGAACAAATCATAAAAACCTAATAAAAATCAATACGGTTCACCTTGAACCTAAAAATAAAACAATTAAATGTGGTCTATTAAATATAAGGTCTCTCCCTCCAAAGACTTTGTTAGTTAACGAATTGATTTCTGATAAACAGATTGATTTGTTTTGTCTCACAGAAACCTGGCTACAAGAGGACTACGTTAGTATAAATGAGTCAACTCCCTCCAATTATTCAAATTTCCACATTCCCAGATCTGTGGGAAGAGGAGGAGGAGTGGCAACTATCTTTCAGTCTGATTTATTAATTAGTCCCAGGCCAATTAATAACTACAGTTCTTTCGAACATTTAACCCTCAGTTTCCCTCATCCAAGCTGCAAAGCAA
This sequence comes from Fundulus heteroclitus, assembly GCF_011125445.2. Taxonomy (NCBI): domain Eukaryota; kingdom Metazoa; phylum Chordata; class Actinopteri; order Cyprinodontiformes; family Fundulidae; genus Fundulus; species Fundulus heteroclitus. Next base: position 8,330,263 of record NC_046364.1, read on the forward strand.
TAAAACCTCTTCTGTTTGTTGTTTTGTATCGTCCACCAGGCCCTTACACTGAGTTTTTGGATGAGTTGTCAGATTTCTTATCTGATTTGGTGTTAAATACTGATAAGGCTATTATAGTGGGTGATTTTAACATCCATGTTGACACAGAATGTGATAACCTTAGTGTAGCCTTTAAAACTATCCTAGATTCAATTGGTTTTGCTCAAAATGTGCATGAACCGACGCACTCTCGGCTCCATACTTTAGACCTTGTTCTGACATATGGCATTGATTGTGAAGAATTAACAGTATTTCCTCACAACCCTGTCCTATCTGATCATTTTTTAATAACATTTGAGTTTAATCTAACTGAGTTCTCCACCCCCAAAAGAGGGTTCCATTATAGTAGATCTTTATCGGATAATGCTGTATCAAAACTTAAAGAGTCTGTCCCCTTTTTAATATCCTCCGTATTGCAGAAATGCCCTGTAGATGGCAGCAATGTTGTTTCTTCCAATTCACAAATAGATGTCTTTGTAAACGGTATGACTTCGTCATTGCGTTCTGCATTAGACAATGTAGCTCCCTTGAAAAAGAAGGTGATTATTCACAGGAAGCTGGCTCCTTGGTTTAATTCAGAGCTGCGTTCCTTGAAGCACAATGTTAGGAAATTGGAGAGAAAATGGCGCTCTACACACCAAGAGGAATCCTACTTAATCTGGAAGAACAGTCTATTGTTGTATAACAAGACCCTTCGCAGAGTTAGAGCAGCATATTTTTCATCATTAATTGAGGAGAATAAGAATAATCCTAGATTTCTCTTCAGTACAGTTGCCAAACTTACCCAGAGCCACAGCTCTGTTGATCCATCCATTCCCTTAGCTCTTAGCAGTAATGATTTTATGGGATTCTTCATAAATAAAATTGATTCCATTAAAAATAAAATAATTGGCATCCTCCCAAACATGATTACCTCGTCCTCAGTAAGTGAGGCAGCATTGGAGGAATCCTTAGAACCTGCGCAGTGTCTGAACTGTTTAAAAGCAGTAGAGCTTTCTGAGCTATCTAAAATTTTAGCTTCATCTAAACCTTCTACCTGTATGTTAGACCCAATCCCAACCAAGTTGTTTAAGGAGGTATTCCCTCTGATCAGTGGTCCTATTTTAGACATGATTAATGTATCCTTGGTAAATGGATATGTACCACAGGCTTTTAAAGTAGCTGTTATTAAACCTTTACTTAAGAAACCATCTCTTGATCAAGATGAGTTAGTAAATTACAGACCTATATCTAATCTTCTTTTCTTATCTAAAATTCTTGAGAGAGTAGTTGCTAATCAACTATGTGAACATTTACAAAGTAATGACCTACTTGAGGAGTTTCAGTCAGGCTTCAGAGCTCATCATAGCACTGAAACAGCTCTGGTGAAGGTCACTAATGATATTCTCATGGCCTCAGATAATGGACTTGTGTCTATACTTGTCCTGTTAGATCTCAGTGCTGCATTTGATACAGTTGATCACAATATTCTCCTACAAAGACTTGAGCATACTGTAGGGATTAAGGGAAAAGCATTAGGCTGGTTTAAATCTTATCTGTCGGACAGATTCCAGTTTGTTCATGTTAATAATAAATCTTCCTCAAACTCTAGGGTCACTTGTGGAGTACCACAGGGTTCAGTCCTTGGACCAATTCTATTTACTATATATATGCTTCCGATTGGCAAAATTATCAGACAGCATGGGATTAATTTCCACTGTTATGCTGATGACACTCAGCTATATTTATCCATAAATCCTGATGAATCCAATCAGTTACTTCGACTGCAGTCATGTCTTGATGACATCAAAAGCTGGATGACTTTAAATTTCCTGCATTTAAATTCTGACAAGACAGAAGTTGTAATCTTTGGGCCAGAGTCTTCAAAAAATAAAGTTCTTAATCAAAACCTTAATCTGGATGGCATTAACTTGGCCTCTGGTAATAAAGTTAAAAATCTTGGTGTTGTTTTCGACCAAGACATGTCATTTAAATCCCATATTAAACAGGTTTCCAGAGTTTCCTTTTTTCACCTCCGGAATATCGCCAAAATTAGAAACATTCTGTCCAGGAGTGATGCTGAAAAACTAGTCCATGCATTTGTTACTTCAAGGCTGGACTATTGTAATTCTTTACTATCAGGAAGTCCACAAAATGCAGTTCGAAGTCTTCAGCTGATTCAAAATGCTGCGGCAAGAGTTCTGATGAAAATCAACAAGAGGGATCATATTTCTCCAATTTTAGCTTCCCTTCATTGGCTTCCTGTTAAATCAAGAATAGAATTTAAAATTCTCCTTCTAACGTATAAAGCCCTTAATAATCAAGCTCCATCATATATCAGAGCTCTGATTACCCCGTATGTTCCTAACAGAGCACTTCGCTCTCAGACTGCAGGTCTGCTGGTGGTTCCTAGAGTCTCTAAAAGTAGAATGGGAGGCAGATCCTTTAGTTATCAGGCTCCTCTACTGTGGAACCAACTCCCAGTTTTGGTCCGTGAGGCAGACACCCTATCTATTTTTAAGACTAATGTTAAAACTTTCCTTTTTGACAAAGCTTATAGTTAGAGTGGCTCATACCCTGAGCTATCTCTATAGTTGTGCTGTGATAGGCCTAGGCTGCTGGAGGACATCAGGGTCTAATTTTCTCACTCTACTGATTTCTACTGTTCTTCAGTCTACTGTTCTCCAGTTTTGCATTGTATTACATTGAAATGACTGTCGTCATTTCTGCTTTAACTTTTTGCTCTCTCTCTTTTTCTTCATAGTAGGTACACCTGGTCTGGCGTTCTGTTAACTGTGACATCATCCAGAGAAGACGGCTCACCCGCTACTACCATCTAATGTAGAACAGATTACTAGATCAATGTGTGCTTCTGTGCTTTTTTGTTTCTCTTGTTGTGTCTCTGTTCTGTCTTCTGTAACCCCAGTCGGTCGAGGCAGATGACCGTTCATACTGAGCCCGGTTCTGCCGGAGGTTTTTCCTTCCCGTTAATGGGTGGTTTTTCTTCCCACTGTCGCTTCATGCTTGCTCAGTATGAGGGATTGCAGCAAAGCCATGTACAATGCAGATGACTCTTCCTGTGGCTCTACGGTTCTCCAGGAGTGAATGCTGCTTGTCGGGACTTTGATGCAATCAACTGGTTTCCTTATATAGGACATTTTTGACCAATCTGTATAATCTGACCCAATCTGTATAATATGATTGAACTTGACTTTGTAAAGTGCCTTGAGATGACATGTTTCATGATTTGGCGCTATATAAATAAAATTGAATTGAATTGAATTGAATTACCGCCACCTTCCAGACTGGAGTATAGATTAGATGTCCTATCACTATAATCTTCCCATAAAACCTGATTTCCTAAGATAACTAAAAATGCTATTAAATATTACATCTTCAGAGGACCTTTGCAGCAGATTTTTAATATCTAAAATTACTTTATTTCTTTTTAACTCTCTGACTAATATCTCTCTTTCCCGATTGTACTTATCACAATCTAGAAAAATATGCTGCACTGTTTCTGACTCTCCACAATAATTACACAACCCTGTACTATGTTTATTAATTATTTTCAAAGTACTATTTAGCCCCGTATGCCCAAACCTTAATCTGGATATAATATCCTCTTCTTTTCTATTCCTATTACCTTCCCTACATTCCCCTACTTTTCTTTGAATTTTATAGTTGTCAGGATGCAGCTTGAAGGCTGCATGCTGAGCCTCTCTCCTTCTCTCTCGTTCCAGCGCAGCCTGATCGGTTCCACCTGACAGGCTGCAATTAACCCACAATTGCTTCCACCTGGTTCCACCGCTTTATAAGACTCACCTCTTTCTGTTCCCGTCGCCGGTCCATAGCGTTCACTCCCGTTCAGTTCCTGTCAGAGGTTTTTCTTTCCAACTGTGTTTTGTTTCAGTCACTGCCCAGCTCCAGCTCAGCTCTCAAGCCCACGCCGCTGCGGTTCTGGTCTCAGTTCCACGCCGCTGATGTTCTGCTTTCAAGCCCACGCCGCTGCGGTTCTGGTCTCAAGCCCACGCCGCTGATGTTCTGGTCTCAGTTCCACGCCGCCGATGTTCTGGTCTCAAGTCCACGCCGCTCAAGTTCTGGTCTCAAGCTCAACGCCTCCGATGTTCCTCCCGGACAGTTACGTTACACGCCTCCTGCCGGCCAGCTTCTGTGCTCTACACCCTCGTCAGCTGTAAGACTCTGGTTCCACCTCATTCACTTGCCACACTCTTCAATAAACTCGCCCATAAGAACTGACTCTGTGTGTGCGTGCTGTGTCCGGGTTCATCCCAGAAAAATATCCTGACATTATGGACCGGCCAAGGGATGGACCCGAGCACGCACAGAGCCATGCACAGAAGTTGGCAGGGGCTGTGACGCCCGGTCTCTGGTTGTCTCGCCGGGGTCGCTGTGTTGCGACGCCCGGCCTCTGGTTGTCTCGCTTGGGTCGCCGTGCTGCGACGCCCGGCCAATGACTCTGTTCCACGTTACGCTCTCCGTGAGACCCGCCTCTGACACTGCCCAGCATATACAGACGTTGCTGCCCAGCGCCTTCTAGTTTCGGTTTCGGTTTTGAGTTACGTAAGGTTCCTTAGTTGTAGAATACTTCAGGGTTTTTTTTTATTTCTTAGAGTTTTTTTAGGTTTGTTTTGTTGTGTTCTGGTTCGGCTTAATTTCCTCTCTAGCCCTGTATATTTTTACAGTTTTAGAGGAATGGTTTCTGCCTATCTTTGTTTGGGTTTAACCTTGGTTTAGGTTACTTAGGATTTTTTGGGGTTTTGAGTTTTGAGGGTTTTTTTTAGCCTGGTTTTTCCAGCTTGGTCGTAGTGTTAGCTTTAAATCCTCCGAGTTTTGCTTTCAGTTCTTACCTTAGACTTCTGGAATTTCCCTGCGCTCATATTTCTAGCTTTAGTTATCTATTTTTTTTCTCTAGTTTAGCTGTACTTGCCCTCATCTCCCTCTTTGCTTGTCTTATAGTTTTATTTTAGTGTTTTGTTCCCTTCAGGGTCTTCTAGTTTTTCAGGTTTAGACACTGTAGTCCCTGTCTCGTCCCTGTAGTCCCTGTAGTCCCTGTCTCGTCCCTGTAGTCTCTGTCTTGTCCCTGTAGTCTCTGTCTCGACCCCGTAGTCTCTGTCTGGCCCTGCCGCTCTAGTCTTAGTTCTGTATTTGTTAAGTTAAGTTTTGTTGCTTTACCCTTGAGTATCTGTGTGTCGTTGCTGGCGCCGCAGGTTACTGCCAGAGCTCTCTGGCACGCCTGGCCGGTTGCTGTCTAGCTCACCCTCTGGTTCCTGGCGTTTACGTTTTCCTCGGTTCCCTGGCGTGTTAGGACGCCCTCTGTTCGTGTTCCCTGGCGTGTTAGGACGCCTTCGTTCTTGCTTCCCCTGACGTTCCCATACGTCAGTTCTTTCCCCAGGGGTAACCATACACCAGTTGTGCTCCAGCGTTTCTATACGCTGTAGAGCCCTAGTGTCATGGCCCGCCTGTACCTTTCTCTGGCGTTTCCACACGCCCGTCCTCTTCCCTGGCTTTTCTGTATGCTAGTTGTGTTCCACCGTTTCTGTACGTTGTTGAACCCTAGCATAACAGTACGCCTATACTTTCCCCTTGGCGCTGTGTGCGGCCGTTCTGCCTCGGCGTTTACCTCACGCCCCGGCAATCTTACCCTTATGCCCCGGCGTTTCCCACACGCCCCGGCGATCTCTTCCCTTGCGCCCCGGCGTTTCCCTCACGCCCCGGCGAGTTACTTCCCTTGCGCCCCGACGGTTCCCTCACGCCCCGGCGATCTCGTCCCTTGGGCCCCAGCGCTCCCCTCACCCTCCGGCGTACCTTCCCCTTGGCGTTCCCATACGCCCGTTCCTTGCTCTTGGCGTTTTCGCACGCCCGTTCCTTACCCCCGGCGTCTCTGTACGTTAGTGGTGCTCCAGCGTTTCCTTGCGCTGTTGAGCTCCGACGTGTCAGTCCGCCTGTCCTTACCCCCTTGGCGTTCCCATACGCCCGTTCCTTGCCCTTGGCGTTCCCATACGCCCGTACCTTCCCCTTGGCGTTCCCATACGCCCGTTCTTTGCTCTTGGCGTTTTCGCACGCCCGTTCCTTTCCCCCGGTGTCTCTGTACGTTAGTTGTGCTCCAGTGTTTTCTTGCGCTGTTGAGCTCTGACGTGTCAGTCCGCCTGTCCTTTCCCCCTTGGCGTTTCATACGCCTGTTACCTTCCTTAGCGCTGCCGTTGGCCCGTTCCTCTCCTTTGGCGCTGTGGTGCGCCCGTTCCTACCCTTTGGCGCTGTGGTGCGCCCGTTCCTTCCCCTTTGGCGTTGTGTACGCCGGTTCCTTCCCCTTTGGCGTTTCCGTACGCCCGTTCCTTGGCGTTTCCGTACGCCCGTTCCTTGGCGTTTCCGTACGCCCGTTCTTTCCCTTTGGCGTTTCCGTACGCCCGTTCTTTCCCTTTGGCGTTTCCGTACGCCCGTTCTTTCCCTTTGGCGTTTCCGTACGCCCGTTCTTTCCCTTTGGCGCTGTCAAGCGCTCGCTCTTTCCCCCGGCGCTGTCAAGCGCTCGTACCTTTCCCTGATGTGCCGCGCCCTAATTGTGCTCTGGCACATCAGTGTTCTCTAGTTCCTTGGTTCCCCAGTGTTCTCTAGTCCCTTTGGTTCCCCGTGTTCTCTGGTCCCTTTGGTTCCCCGTGTTCTCTGGTCCCTTTGGTTCCCCGTGTTCTCTGGTCCCTTTGGTTCCCCGTGTTCTCTGGTCCCTGTGGTTCCCCGTGTTCTCTGGTCCCTTTGGTTCCCTGTGTTCTCTGGTCCCTTTGGTTCCCTGTGTTCTCTGGTCCCTTTGGTTCCCTGTGTTCTCTGGCCCCTTTGGTGTTTGCTGGCTCTTTGGTCTTTCAGTTTTGACTCTTGCCCGCCTTCCTAGGCCCCCTCCACCCACCCAGCGTGGAGATTCTGGGCCGTCCGGTGTCCGGCCTTGGGGGGGGGGGGGGGGTACTGTCAGGATGCAGCTTGAAGGCTGCATGCTGAGCCTCTCTCCTTCTCTCTCGTTCCTGCGCAGCCTGATCGGTTCCACCTGACAGGCTGCAATTAACCCACAATTGCTTCCACCTGGTTCCACCGCTTTATAAGACTCACCTCTTTCTGTTCCCGTCGCCGGTCCATAGCGTTCACTCCCGTTCAGTTCCTGTCAGAGGTTTTTCTTTCCAACTGTGTTTTGTTTCAGTCACTGCCCAGCTCCAGCTCAGCTCTCAAGCCCACGCCGCTGCGGTTCTGGTCTCAGTTCCACGCCGCTGATGTTCTGCTTTCAAGCCCACGCCGCTGCGGTTCTGGTCTCAAGCCCACGCCGCTGATGTTCTGGTCTCAGTTCCACGCCGCCGATGTTCTGCTTCCAAGTCCACGCCGCTCAAGTTCTGGTCTCAAGCTCAACGCCTCCGATGTTCCTCCCGGACAGTTACGTTACACGCCTCCTGCCGGCCAGCTTCTGTGCTCTACACCCTCGTCAGCTGTAAGACTCTGGTTCCACGTCATTCACTTGCCACACTCTTCAATAAACTCGCCCATAAGAACTGACTCTGTGTGTGCGTGCTGTGTCCGGGTTCATCCCAGAAAAATATCCTGACAATAGTAAAATCTTGCCTTTTCTTCTCTATCCCATAATTCCTGCCATTTCTTTTTAAAATATATTTTACTAATATTCTTGACCTCATTTCTACTTATTTTGATATTTACCTCAACATTATCCCTTTTTGCTGCACTCTTAGCAAATTGATCCGCCAATTCATTTCCTACTATCCCAATATGAGCAGGAATCCAAATTAATTTAACCCTAGATCCATATTTTTTAATTTTAAAAATTGATTGGTTAATATTCAATATGATATCTTGTCTCGTTTCTGAGTTTTGTTCTAAGATACTTATTAATGCACTGGTTGAATCTGAACAAATCAATATTTCCTTCTTCCTTGTTTCCTCACACCACTCTAGAGCCATTAATATAGCCACTAGCTCACCTGTATAAACTGTCATTCTATCTGTTATTCTTTTATTTTTCATAATGTTTAAGTCCGGAATTATAAATGCTATTCCAATTTTATCATTTAACATTTTAGAAGCATCTGTAAATACTTGTAAATATTCAGCATATTCTTTATTTATATACTTTTCCACCTCTTTTTTTTCTATTTGTCTGCCTTTTCCCAATAAGTTTAAATCAACTTCAGGTTTTCCACTTACCCAAGGTGGAGTATTTGGAATACACATTACAGGACTAATTAAATAATGATTTATTTGCCTTGTTTGTTATTTTGGGCTGGCTGTCTTATCCTCACCCTCTGCTCCACTCATCTCAATCTGTCCCACCTGCTGAGCCTCATTATCATCAAGTCATTTCACCTGGGTCTCCGCCCACATATACCTGCTTCTCAGTGCCGGTCAGCGCCAGATCGTTTTGTTGCCTGCATGTTTGCTCCCCTGTGTTTGTGTGCTCAGTTTGCCTTATCCTGTGCTCACCCTGCTCTCATTGGTTCCCTACTCCAGTGCATGTGTGCACGGCCTGTCCTTCCTACGTTCCTGTGTGGATCAAGTGCTCGCTCTGCCCTATCCGGGGACTCATCGGCTGCATACTCTGGTCACGACCCGGACTGCCTCTGATTGGTGGATTTGCCTTGCCCTTTGGACTATTCCTGGCTCCAGCCTGATTCTGCCTCCTCCAGCCTGTTCAATCTATCACCAGCCGCACTAGTAATCAAATTCTTGGTTTTGCTTGTCATTCGCCCCTTTACAATAAACTTTTAAAACACATGTTGGCTGAACTATTGGGTTCCCAGCTGCACCGTTGACAAGGAGGTGCAGCCCTGCGCTGGAGCAGAATGGTGCATCATGTAAATGGTAAATGGACTGAACTTATATGGAGCTTTTCCAGTTCATACACCTATTCACAGCTCGGTAGGCAACTTGGGGTTAAGTGCCTTGCCCAGGGACACATCAGCATGTGACAAGGCACACAGTATTTTGGTCTAGATTGTTTTGCAAAGCGATTCTGTTCTTTATTGGGAAATATTGAACAGTAACAACATTTTAAACACTCTTTGTGGGTTCCTGAATAAAGTTAAACTTACTCAAAGTTGGAGCTGAAAGTGTGTATCCACGACATTTTTGAAACGCAGATTGTTTATTTTTTGGGGTTTTTTTTGTTATCGCACCATGTTTTTACCCTAGAGAGATTAAAAACGGCTGCCATCTTGCTTTGAGCAGACTGAAAAGGGAAATGTACAAAACGTTTACCTGTTTAAGTTGTTCTTTTTATCCAGAGCGAGGGTAGTTTATGTATAAGAATACGGACGGATCTATGCCAACAACAGCAGCAGAAATGTAAGCTACCTTGTCCAGTAACTGTTGTCACATAAATATCTTATATTAAAGGGAATGTGATACTGTTTCGGTTTGGTCAAAAACAATTTATTGGATTTGTGGGCAGTAGTGCTGCCTAAATATGCTAAGAGCTGATGGGAGGAAAAATCCATGCTGGAGCTCATTTAACCCTAGGAGTAATGTCAGAGTGTTAATGATCACAGATTGGTGAAATAGTTTGATAAATGATATCTTATGATGTTGCAATCACTGAAATTTGACTTAATGGCAACCACAATCTTCACAATAATTACTGGTTTGAAATAAAGCTTGATTGTACTCCAGTTATTGTTTTTCTCCACAGGACCATTTCCTTTTAATTTAATATTCTGTTTCGACTTTGGCTTTGATTAACATTGGTCCTGTCAATTTTGTTTTGTCCCCACCTTCATGTGAAAGGTTTTCTGTTCTACGATGTGCATTTCTAATTTATATATAAATGTATAGTTTTTTACTTTCGATTTTTTTCTTATTATTGTTTTTAATGTTTGAATATTTGATGCTGATGCACCGGGAACCTACCCAGCGTTACTGATGGACAAATCAAGCGTCCATTTATAACATCTAATTGTAATATTATTGTTACATATGAGGTGATATTTGTTCTGATTAGCCCACATGGTCCTCATTCTTTTGCTTTTTGCCATTGTGACAATGGTGTGAGCTTTACCATCTTAGCTACTAAAATCTATCAATTGTGGGCATCAAAGACAGAGAAAGTCCGTTATTGGCATCCAGTGCGTCATGCAATAGGTCAAGTAACTTAAAATTGCATCTTAGCGATCCCTTGGAATTGCTTGGTTGGAAGTACAAAAATTTTTTTTCCAGCTGCATGGAGGATAGCATATGGCAGCACCGCCCCCCCTCCACCCATTATTGCACACCGCTGATTATCTAAAAGAAGTTTGCTTCGCATTCTCTAACTCCTTTTTAGCAGCATTAGGAATAATTAATCCTTTTCAGTTTTAAATAAAAACAATTAGACCATGCTATACGGTGCATTTTCATTTTACATTGTGTAAACTCTGCAATAAAGTGATACGGTGGCCTTTCTTTGAAAAACAAGGTTCTACAAGGAGAATCTCCTACTGGCACATGCCTACTGCGCCCACAGAGATTGTGGTCAGGATTGCATATTAGAGTACTGTGCCGCATTTATTGTTCCTCACAATGCAGCTTTTGGTGCAGTGTGTTGTTTGGCCAACAAATAGCAAAGCAGCCAGAAGGAATTCATAACAAAAGAAAACGTTAGATTTTCCACAAGACCACAGTGCAGAGAGGGATAAAAAAAGAATATCTTAGAAGTTATGTACAACCTCCACAATCCACAACACGACAAAGTAAGAATGCAATTGTGTTTAAAGCAAGCTGACCTTGCACCCACACACGAGTATATATATATATATATATATATATATATATATATATATATATATATATATATATATATATAGCCACAAACATACATGTCGTTTTCCACTCTTTCAGTTATGTAACCTTAATGCAAGAGACAGCTTGACTAAGACATCCTGAGCCCTGTGTCCATTTACTTCGGCCTTCTGCAGAATTCATTCATTCACTACAATGTTGAGCTGATGACCGGAGTGTCAAGAGAGATGAATCATGTAGGGAAGCTCAGGCCTCAGGGGTGGCCAGTGTTCATTCTGCCTGTTTTTTGTGGACAGGAGATGCTTCTGCCTGTTTCCCGTTCTTATCTGTTGTCTGTTAATTAGATCCATGATGCTCTTCATTAAAAAATGCACTGTGATACTTTATTTGTGCTCAGTCTTTTTTTTTTTTTCAGTAGTGTCAGCGTTACGTTGGGCGGTCCAGGGTGTTGGCTTCAAACACTTTCAACAAAATGAGGTGCATTCAAACAAAGGTCATGGTAGTGACGGATACAGCTGAAGGCTTCAAGAAGCTATTCTCGGCTGTTGTGCAAACATCTACGTTTAAGGAGGGATGGCGAAAGCAGCAATGCTCCACTTGTGAAAGTAAATTCTCTCTTTGGCATTAAGACAACAACTCTTAATGCTGTATTGCTAGACAAGAAACGCACACAAAAAAAAGAAAAGAGAGGGATGTGCACAGCGAGGAAGCTCATAATGATCTGTAATGCTGTTACTGGTTAAAATATGTATAAAATATCCACAAATAAGAAGAAAAGTAAAAAAAAAAAATACAGTGGAGTGTATTCTAGTGTATTGTGATGCATTGGATGAAACCGCCACAAACAGCAACATCGTTGGGGTCTCTTGGTTTATAGTTCAGGTTGCTACTTTAGCAGTGAAACAGGTACAGTAACTGCAGGTAAATATGTCTGTGCTCCCCAGCCCCACTGCCACTCTGCAGCAGGCATTCACATGCAAAGCGAGCAACAGGCATTCACGCTCCTGCCTGGCAGATGCGCACAGTCAGATGTTCCCAGAGGCTTTCGCTGCCGTATCCAGGCGGGCGCCGCTGACAGCCAGGCGTTGAAATGGACGGTGACAAATAGTAGTGGACTTTTTATGCCCCAGCTACTCCCAGCCCCCCGCCACAACACCGCCAACTTCAACACGCTTCCCCTTTGGCACCCTCCCTTTTTCACTTCCTCCATCTCTTTTTCCCTGCAGATGACACAAGCACAAAATTGGAGGCGCAGCCTATCAACAGCTCCTGGCTTTTTGTGAAAAGAAGGGGGGGGGGGGGAAAGGGAAAGACACATAAAAAAAGGTGCAAAATAACGTCATTAGATCAGATTCAGTGTGAATAGATGTAGAGACAGGGACATTTAAAAGTTAGTTTGCATTCCTATAAACACATAAATCATCCCAGTGATATGCGACTGAAATATTGTGTATAAATCTGAATAAGCTGAGTTCATAATGTAAATTCCTGGGTAATTGCTGGAAGATTGAATAAAAAGACATCGAACAATTTCTTGAATGCTTGTGTTTTAAATCTTGTAGCTCATTTAAAGTCATGCAGGGAAAGTTTATTTGTAGCACACAATTCATGCACAACACAATTCAGAGCAATTTAATGAAAATAAAGGAACAAAGTTCCTTAAATAAAATTATTTTGAAAACAACATGCATTATAGAAATAATAGCAAAATTCTCTGTATCACACATAATCAAAGAACACATCAGCCAAAAAATTAACCCTTGAATTTTTTAATTACAACCTGTAAAAAATCTTCTTGCTAATATATCATTTCTACTACATTTCCTGGCTGTTTTTGTTACCGTATTTTCATTTTGTCATATTGGACCATGTTTTGAATAATTCACAATAAAAATAAAACTTTAACTTTGTGACTAATTCAGCAGTACGCTTTTCGTCGATTTGAAAACAACCCATTTGGGCTTAAAGCTTCAACCTCCTGGCAAATGTCTCCAGATGTTGCTTCATAATATCCACATAATGATATTTTCTTATGATCAAATCTCTTGTATGAAATGCACCAGTCAACAGGAGGCGGCCACGCCCATATGTCACACATGCCCCCATCGAAATTGCAGGAAAAAGGTGTGGACACATAAAATATAAATTATAAAACAAAATAATTATCGGTTCCATTCTCACTTAAAATGTCTGAATTTTGATTTTTTTGCATTTCCATTACATTTTAGGTTTATTTAAGGTCATTTGTTTGTGTAGACCTCCAAATCTAAATGTTGTAACGCAATGACGTGCTGGACAAGTGAGGGTGTATGACCTTTTAGCTTCCATGTGACTTCATGCTGGTCTCTAATTGGTTGCTTAAAGATTCTCCTCTGGGTGAAGCTCTCTGCGCCCGTGGCCAATCAGAGCTTTTGTGCCATTCTTCCTCCAATCAGATCAGTCGAGCAACCCTCTCAATCAAAGTCAATGACAAGACAGGAGAGAACGGGACAATGAGAAAACATTTAGTCACTTATTTTCAAAACAGCTTTTTCAAAAGGCTTTTGCTGAAGAAAAAAAGTACAGTATTTTCCGGATTATAAGTCGCAGTTTTTTTCATAGTTTGGCCGGGGGTGCGACTTATACTCTGGAGCGACTTATGTGTGAAATTATTACACATTTTTACCGGTATATCATTACACCTGTTATTTTCACACCAAACCACAAGAGGGCGCTCTAGGCCTGTGTTGAATCAGACGTAAGCGACGTAGAAGCGGAAGTGCCGCAACTTCTACCTCTGGAGTTAACGGAGTTATTTGAAAGTGACACTTAGGATGAAGATTTCACTGGATTTTAGTTATTTGGAGTAACACGGGCGCTTTGGTTAACTTCTTTGCATGTTATTTATGCTATAGTTATCTGAATAGCTTTTAATATGTTATGTTAACATACCAGGCACATTGTCAGTTGTGTCATGTAGCGTAGGCTAACCGTATAATTATTCAGCCTGTTGTTGCCTCCATTCTATTTTTATTTAAAATTGCCTTTCAAGATTCAATTCAATTCAATTCAATTTTATTTATATAGCGCCAAATCATGAAACATGTCATCTCAAGGCACTTTACAAAGTCAAGTTCAATCATATTATACAGATTGGGTCAGATTATACAGATTGGTCAAAAATGTCCTATATAAGGAAACCAGTTGATTGCATCAAAGTCCCGACAAGCAGCATTCACTCCTGGGGAACCGTAGAGCCACAGGAAGAGTCATCTGCATTGTACATGGCTTTGCTGCAATCCCTCATACTGAGCAAGCATGAAGCGACAGTGGGAAGAAAAACCACCCATTAACGGGAAAAAAAAACCTCCGGCAGAACCGGGCTCAGTATGAACGGTCATCTGCCTCGACCGACTGGGGTTACAGAAGACAGAACAGAGACACAACAAGAGAGACAAACAAGCACAGAAGCACACATTGATCTAGTAATCTGTTCTACATTAGATGGTAGTAGCGGGTGAGCCGTCTTCTCTGGATGATGTCACAGTTAACAGAACGCCAGACCAGGTGTACCTACTATGAAGAGAAAAGAGAGAGAACAGAAAGTTAAAGCAGAAATGACAACACATAATGCATAATTGAAGAACAGTAGAATTCAATATAGTGAGAAAATTAGACCCTGATATACTCCAGTAACCTAAGCCTATAGCAGTAAAACTATAAAGGTAGCTGAGAGTAACATGAGTCACTAGTTATAATTTTTGTCAAAAAGAAAAGTTTTAAGCCTAGTCTTAAAAATAGATAGGGTGTCTGCCTCACGGACCAAAACTGGGAGTTGGTTCCACAGGAGAGGAGCCTGATAGCTAAAGGATCTGCCTCCCATTCTACTTTTAGAGACTCTAGGAACCACCAGCAGACCTGCGGTCTGAGAGCGAAGTGCTCTGTTAGGAACATACGGGGTAATCAGAGCTCTGATATATGATGGAGCTTGATTATTAAGGGCTTTATACGTTAGAAGAAGAATTTTAAATTCTATTCTTGATTTAACAGGAAGCCAATGAAGGGAAGTTAAAATTGGAGAAATATGATCCCTCTTGTTGATTTTCATCAGAACTCTCGCTGCAGCATTTTGGATCAGCTGAAGGCTTTGAACTGCATTTTGTGGAATTCCTGATAGTAAAGAATTACAATAGTCCAGCCTTGAAGTAACAAATGCATGGACCAGTTTTTCAGCATCACTCCTGGACAGAATGTTTCTAATTTTGGCGATATTCCGGAGGTGAAAAAAGGAAACTCTGGAAACCTGTTTAATATGGGATTTAAATGACATGTCTTGGTCAAAAATAACACCAAGATTTTTTACTTTATTACCAGAGGCCAGGTTAATGCCATCCAGTTTAAGTGATTGGTTAAGAAGTTTATTTTTTGAGGACTCTGGCCCAAAGATTACAACTTCGGTCTTGTCAGAATTTAGATGCAGGAAATTTAAAGTCATCCAGCTTTTGATGTCATCAAGACATGACTGCAGTCGAAGTAATTGATTGGATTCATCAGGATTTATGGATAAATATAGCTGAGTATCATCAGCATAACAGTGGAAATTAATCCCATGCTGTCTGATAATTTTGCCTATCGGAAGCATATATATAGTAAAGAGAATTGGTCCAAGGACTGAACCCTGTGGTACTCCACAGGTGACCCTAGAGTTTGAGGAAGATTTATTATTAACATGAACAAATTGGAATCTGTCTAACAGATAAGATTTAAACCAGCCTAATGCTTTCCCCTTAATCCCTACAGTATGTTCAAGTCTTTGTAGGAGAATATTGTGATCAACTGTATCAAACGCAGCACTGAGATCTAACAGGACAAGTATAGACACAAGTCCATTATCTGAGGCCATGAGATGTCTGTTCTTGATGTTGTATACTATCAAATAAATTTCCCCCAAAAATGCGACTTATACTCCAGTGCGACTTATATATGTTTTTTTCCTTTTTTATTATGCATTTTATGGCTGGTGCGACTTGTACTCCGGAGCGACTTTTAGTCCGAAAAATACGGTAGATGAAGAAGCTTGGGCCGGACAAACCAGACTTAAAACCAAGTAGCAGGTAAGTGACCGTGGATGGCTTTGTGTTCAAGTAGAGTTTATTTTTGTGTGATCATTTCCGATGTCCTACCTCACTGTTTGTAACCTGCACCCCTTCTACAATGTAACATTTGTCTTCATAACTAAACATTCAACTTGCAGGTTCGTCACTTCGGGTCATCGCTCTGACCATTAGGTTTCTTTGTCCCTGAGTTGATTTTAAAACTATTATCTGACTTTTTATGTTGCTTTTGTAGTAACGGCTTCTTCCCCTCTGAGTGGAAAGTCTGAGTCTGTCTCCTGCCTGAAGAGCATGATAGCTGGAGATTCCCATGATGTTAACCCTTGCATGTCATTTCTTGAACAGACGAATGTGACGCCGTCAGGCCTTTTGTACCCGTGGAATGAATCAGACCTGCAGAGGTCCACAATTATCTTCCTGATATCCTGGAGGATTTCCTTTGATTTTTTTTCCATTATATCGAGCAGGGAAGCGGCGTGTTAGAGGTGTCGCCTTAAAATACAACCAAATACATGCGTCTGTTTAGCCCAAATGTAATAAATGAGAGGAAAACAAAGCTGTGACATCTTCATCTGAGCTTTTCCAAACTGCATAAAGGAACTGTAATCTTATTTTAGTGTACCTGTGGATGTAACCCTCTGAATTTGAAGAAATAAAAGACAACCCCCCCCCCACCCCCCTCCACCCCATAAGTCTCTTTATTATCAGTCAGGCATTAAGTAACAAAAAAAAGTTTTGGTAATCCTGACAAAAAATACCATTCTGTCTTATAAGCATAGTTATTGTTTAGTGTAGCTATCAGGGCAGCCATTATGGATGCTCCCACAGCGTGCAGGCCCACCATTAGTTGTGTGTATGAAACATCCATCACCATCTACATGCACCCATTACCCTGCTGAGCCTATCAGATGGGAGGAAACCAGTGAGTTGACAATGATGAATATAAATCCACACATACACATTTCCAGCTTTGGGGGGCTCACATTTACCACAAAATGCAATAGATTAATAAAGACTACGGCCAGATTTTCTCCAAATTTCCACACTGATGGCTGGCTCTTTGGGCAGGAAGAAGATGTAAATGGTAACGCAAAATGACTTTAAGATTAAGTTAAAAAATGATTATAGCACTATTACTATAAAAGGATGATGCAGTCAAACTACTCCTAGAAGTAAACTTTTTTTTTTTTTTTTTTTTTTTTTTTAAAACCTGCTCAAGTAAATGTAAACCGAGTTACTGTCCGAATCTGAAAGGAAGACGATTTGAAACTAGCTGAAGCAATTTTCCAGTCTAAAGATCATGGCCTACGTTTTTCCCATCGTACTAGGAGCCATTTTTCCCTTTTTCTATATGGAGTTACCCAAATTATTTTTTTTATCAAGACGTTACAGAAGGACCCTGAAGTTCTGTATCTTAAAATAAAATGTCTGTCTGGTATTTTTTGTAGCGTGTATGCAGCATTGATTAAGGCGCAGTATGCATCCGATCTGACATGGAGAGTTTTAACAATGGTATGTTGGTTTTCAACAAAGCGGGAGAAAAGCTCTGCTCCCCGAGGCGCTGAGGCGGACAGAGGGAACGGTGAGGTGGATGGAGGAGGAGGAGGGTCTGAGGAAGAGGGAGGAGGTGGCGACGTGAGGAAGAGATCAGATAAATGGGGGGGGTGAGGTTGTGGATGCCCTTGAATGTAAACAGAAGGACTTTGAATTCATTCTGAATTTGACCGGGAGCCCGTGGAGCTGCTGCAGAACTGGGGTATATGAAGAGGTTGCAGCAACGACACTGAGTCCTGTACTATTTGGAGATTATGGGGGGATTTTGGAGGGCGTGTCAGTAAAACAATAGAGCTAAGTTATTAAAGCGATAGGTGAAATATATCAAGGATGATGCCCTGACTCTTAATCCGGAATCATCGTCATCATCTTCAATTTATTAAGCCCTTTAAAACCTAAGTACTGTACATGTAAATGAGAACTAAAAGTAAGATAAAAATAAGAACAATCAATACGCGATAAAATACTGGGTTGACAATATAAGCAACAATAATAAGCAATTCTTCTCTGTCCCCAAGCTGGCTAATAACGAGGCGGCCTGTTAGTTCTTCCTGTCTCATTCATGCAAAGGAAGAAAACACTTATCAGAGACAAAACACTTATAATATGCATATATTTATTACAACTGGAATTCCAAAGGGAGACAAACACAATGTTACCATAAAGCTTTATTTAGTATATCACTGAAGTCCCCCTCCACGGCCATTGTAAGCATTGTAAGGTCCACGCACACACTGTGTCCAGGCGCCCATCTTCCCACAAGCAAAACAGATACTCAAGTGTCAACTCAGGAACTAACTTTCAATTAATAGCCCAGGTATTTTTTTTTTTTTTTAGGAGTTAACCGAGATAAACATTAAGAACCATAAAAAAGCTTTCAAACCGTTTACCATTTTGAAAGGTCGTCCATAAGACCTCCCCTGCTTCTTCATGCCTGGTATCTACAAGAGCTTGAATTAATTTATTGCTGCAAAACTCCCCCTCTGTAAACTCCATGCCACACAGTTCAGTGATCAAAAGATACTTCTTATTGCTTTCATAAAAAAATGCCTGATTAGTACAACTGATCATATATCTCCATAACACTAGCCAGCTGTGTCTGCACTCCTGCACCTGGTCACTCTTCAACACATATTTACCTGTGTGACACGGGCATGTTCTTGCTTGGCGCGTGCATTTTTAATGTCGAAACTTAAGCAAGTTTGTCGAAGGTTTTTGTTTCTTGTCTTTCCAGAAAGTAAAAACAAAATGACACTCTAGTGATATTTTCAGGCCGAATCGAGCAATTAACTGCAACACATGGAACCGTGTTGAAGCTGTACGCGCCCTATTGCTGTGAATGGCAGGATGTTATTTAGACGCTGTGGTCACAGAAACTGGCAAACAAACATTTGGCTTTTTCCAATATGTTACCATTTAAATCTAGTTAGTACGACTGTCTTTTAATTTGCGTCTTTTATAATAAATATATTTAATGTTTCTATCTATTTTTAAATGATGTCAGCTTCAAAACGATTTTCAGTTCCCTCTTTAAGCTGGACGAACAGAGCGGTAAAACCAGTCAAGGGGTGTGTGAGCGATGCCGAGCAAGGAGGATGTGTTGAGAACGGTGTGAGAGATCGTATCAAAGGACCCACTCAGATGAAGGAAGATGAGAATGGAAAATAAACCAGAGTGAACTTCCATCAAAGAATAATTGGGGATTTTTATGAGAGCGGTTCTATTTCGGGGATGGAGACCAGACTGGAATTGTTCGCAGAGGTTATTGTGAGTTAAACGAAAGTTGGGTTGAATAGAAGCATTTTTTGAAAAGTATTTTGGAGATGAAAGAGAAACTGGAAATGAAGCAGAGATTATTGCAATTGTTGGGATCTGATCCTGTTTTTTTTC
Organism: Fundulus heteroclitus; assembly: GCF_011125445.2. NCBI lineage: Eukaryota > Metazoa > Chordata > Actinopteri > Cyprinodontiformes > Fundulidae > Fundulus > Fundulus heteroclitus. Next base: position 8,349,594 of record NC_046364.1, read on the forward strand.
AGTAAAGAATAAGAAACAAGGAGGTTATAATTCAGAAAAAAAAATTAGGGAAAAAGTCCTTCAGTTAAAATGTTTCAGACAACAAAATGCTTTGTAATGTCTGGTTTAAACATTTTTACTGTGTATTTTGTGCCAAAACAAGGGGGAAAAAACTGCAAAGTTAGCATTTTCACATAATCAGGTAGATGAAACCATAATTTTTTCCACAACTATATCATCCTGATTATTTTTTAACACAATTAATGTATATTTTCAATATGGTTTCTTCATCTAACATACCCAAACTTCCCTGAAACAGTCTGTCTGCAGACGACAGCGTAAGCAACGCTAACTACAGCCAAACAGACGCGGTGAACACACAGAGATGTAGAGCAGAGAGCTGAGGAGCTGGGCTGCATGATTGAATTAGAAATTGGCAGCTTTTGCTGAGTGAAGATTGCGATTGCGTTTCATCACGCATCACAAGAAGAGCAGCCTGTCAGCGCAGAAGCTGCCAGACTCTCTCAGGGTTTCATTACGACGGTGGACGGTGTCGTCCATAATGGCCATGAGTCGTACCGTCGTCTGTCCCCTCTGTGTCCGTTTCAACCATAGAAGCCCGTTCCAAAACAAGAACCCTTCCAGTCTGTAGATACCAGTGGCCAAACGCAGAAAACTTCGCCCTATAAGGTTTTATTTCACCAGTAAACTGCCAGGAAGCGCTATTATTTACTTATGAAAGTCATCATTGCTCTATTTAGATCCATTTTCAATAAGTTTAAACAACTTTTTAAAAATATAATGGAACAGGGCTTGCTGTTGTCTTTCTGAAAACAGGTTTTTCCCAGATAAAAATGCCATCTGACAGGAATAATAATTGTTTTCCCCCAAAGTCTATTTTAAACATTTTGTGATGCCATGGCAGATGTTTAAAATGACCAAAGTGTTCTTTGCAACCCCAGTGCTGTGCAAAAATACACTCCTCAATTTTTTTGTTTTAAAGGAACACGTTTTAAACAGACGTTTTATTTAGTTTCCTTTACATTTTTTAACAGCTTTTCAGTAGTTTATCATTTAACCAGGGTCAGTGTCACTACTGGCTGACATGACACAATACATCGACCCAACAGAGATTTCACAGGCGGTCCAACTCCACCAAGATGCCACATCAGTGATGCATGCCATTATCAGAGGATTTTCTTTGCCAACACAGTCTCAAAAGCATGGAGGAGATTGTAGGAGACAAGCGGTTACCCTAGGAGAGCTGAACAGGGCCCTGGGAGGTCCTTAACCCATGAGCAGGGCTGGTATCTGCTCCTTTGTGGAAGGAGGAACAGGATAATTACAGCCAGAGTCCTACAAAAGCCCCTTTTCCACCAGCTCTACTTTGCTCCTGTTGGATTTCAACACACCTGGTATGACCAGAAGGTGGTGAACACCTGGTGGGGGGTGGCTTTAGCCCCACAACCAGCCTTCAGTGTTGCGTGCTCTGCTGCTTTAAGCATCGCTGTGTGACATTAACACTTTAAAGAAATCTGCAAGAAACGGTAGAGATTAGAATCGTTTTAAATAAAAACACAAATGAAACAAAAAAATCGCAAATGATGTTTGTATTATTGTAAATGCAAGAAAGACTTGAATTTTCTTTTTCTTTTTTTGAAATTCACTGGGATCAATATGTTGATCACAGATCAGCCTGAAATATTAAATAAGGCCCGCCTCTCTCTGTCTGAACAGATAAGGGAAGACTGTCTTGATCTGCTCCACAGTTTGCCTCATGGACTTAAGATTTAAAGCTTTGTGAGGAGGGTTTTGCCACAGGCATGGCAAGAGCGATAATAAAGACCATAAAGCGTACAACTGCAGACTTTTTACCACTTTAGTAGGTTGAATATTGTTTTTTTTGCGCTGCACTGATTCAGCGGTGTGTTCATTGGGTGTCCTCCAGCAGAAGGCAGCAATCTGTTGCAAGCAGTCAACAGAGGCGGGCAGCTGCTCTCTGCCTTCTCCCTCCTTCTGGATGCAGTGGTTCAATCAGGAGCCGTGATCAACTTTTTAAACATTCTTTAGACACAATACTTAATAGCTTTCAGTCTGTGTAAAATGAGAGAAAGCCTCGCTAAATCCGTGGACCTGATTTAAAAGCACCTGTCTGTGAATAAGAGGCTGAAGCGTCTTGTTTTTCCTTTTGTTTCCTTCAGGCGTGGTCTATGGCTCTATAAATATTAAGATTATATTCCGGTTTGACCCATTCTGTTCATGGCGGCCCTTAATATTGATGTCAACGCTCCTCAGTTTGACTTTTCTCTGCACTCTCTCGGTGAAAACCTCTCTCGCCCTTGGCTAATCAGTGAACAGCAGTCTGTTCACCTCACTTTTTGACCCTACTCCGCTCTGATCATACCTACGCCTGAGCAGGGATTCAAAAAGCCAGCGTGGTGGGGGAGCCAAGTGGAGCCGGTGTAAATGGAGCCAAGATGACCTCCAACAGGCCACCCACGTAAATGTGTCTGACCAAACCATTAGAAACAGACGCCATGAAGGTTTGGCGCCCTGCTCTTTTCACAGGTGAGAGCAGGTTCACTCTGAGCTCATGTGGCAGACGTGAAAGGGTCTGGAGAAGCTGTGGTGAAGGTTATGCTGCCTGCAACATTGGTCATTATTATCGGTTTGGTGGTGGGTCACTGTTGGTCTGGGGAGGCTTATCCATGAACCTGTTCATTAGGTATCTGGATGAAATCCTAAGATTTACTAGACTCATTAGACCCTTTGCTGGTGTAGGGGGTCCTGGGTTCTAGTCAATGATACCATTGACTGGCCTCTACTCTGCCGTGACCTACATCCATCAGAACGTCTCTGGGACACTATGTTTAGGTCCATCCAATGCCACCAGGTTGCACTTCAGGCTCTCCTGATCAGGATCTTGGAGGAGACACCCCAGGAAACCATCCTTCGTCTCACAAGGAGCCCTGAGGTTGAAACACGTGGGGGCCGTACAGACCACCGAGGACCATTTTGAGTTTCTGCTGTGACGTTCAGGCACTTCAATGCCGCGTCAGTTTTTCAGTTTCACTTTCTCCGTGACTTCGGATTAAGCCCTACGTGGATTCATAGTTTCAATTTTCTTATAATGGTGTGGCGTGCTTTTGTTTCCAACACATGACCCATTTCATACCAGTGCGAATATCAAATCCAGCTTGATTTGAGATATGATGGCAATTTCTTTGAGCTGTTGTAGGAGCCAATTATGTTTGTTATTAATTAAATCTATATTTTTTGTGTATAATCTAGTTAAGGTTATTTATTTTACTTTATTGTTTGATATTTGTTTTGAGATTATGTGTTGGTTACTTAGTTTTCTTTGCTTCTGGTTAGTTATGAGCAATTTGGGTGGATTAAATAAATGGAATATAAATAGGCTGTCAGTGGTAGGACCAGCATGCATCTGGGTGGGTGTATGTTTTTTTTTTTTACCAGCGCAAGAGAAGCAGGAAGAAAAATGTTTGTCAATTTCTGTTTGTTTGTTTGCAAAAGAGAAATAAACCACAAACTAAACGACTTTACCTGGAAAATGGATTTATTTTTGCCTGCGTAAATTACTCGTCCAAGGTGCATCTGTGGCTCTTGTGGATTTTTGGAGATGTCAAAGCTGGGCCACAACAGCTGTATATAAACATTATATGAACAATGTTTTAGTGTTTCAGTGCATTTATGACCAAAAAACAAACAAACAAACACAGAAACAAAAGAAAAAAAAACTTGTTTCAAGCAGAGAAACCGTCACTGAACACTGACACATTCAGTCCCCCTTAGGCGGATTTGGATCAAATATTGAATCTGCTGCTCAGTACTGAAAGGTCAACTAGAAAGAGAAACTGTTGCAGCATGTTATGCATACCATTTATTATCTAAGAGAAGAACTTATGTAGTTATTTAAAGGGACATTTTGCTGACTTGTTGTAAACTGTATGTAACATACTGGATGGCACATATTATGGTTTTTCTCTACAGGAGAATTTACCTGTCAAAAATTAGAGCTTACATTTTCAAATTAAAAAGCAGGATTTCATATAATTGCCCTCAAAACATCTGCTTTCTTTCAGTAATACTCTGTTCGCCTTAGAATCTGTTTCTCAGACCTAATGCTTGTTGCCAAGATACTTTCTCCTCTTTGTGAGGAATTTCCCTGCCAAGCAGATTTGAGCCAAGAGGTTTTAGCGCTGGGTGCACCTAGTATGGGGAATTTAACCGCAACACTATGACGTCTGTTGGTGAATGTGGATTTTTCTGAGTCTTCCATTGTAATATGAACACATTTTCTGTCAGCAAGTTAAACATATTATAGAATACAGCATTGGCCGTAATTATGGTGTAACCTGAGTTTTTCCCCCTCATGTTTTAATAGATTTTGTTCCCCAAATTTGATGTGGCCAAAACCTATCTACAGTTGGCACAGTGAAGATGAAACAATCCAGAAGGCAACTAACAATTGTCTGGATTTTGTCTCTGGAATGAATTTAAACAATATGCAACTATAAAATCGCGTGATAATGGCACAGTAACATTTTTTGAGCGTTCCCACAAAATGCCACTAACAGTGCCTTTACAAAATTATTGTTTAATACATTTTAATTTTTTTTTTAAACTTTTTTCATGTTAAAACAACAAACTTCAGTAGGGTTTATTGGGATGGTGTGTTCTAGACAAACAGAGCTTAATGGTAGAGTAGAAGGAAAATGATGCATAGTTTTCGGCTGACCTGGTTGGCATTAGATCAACAAGGCTTTTCATGGTGAAAACACTTTAAGTCAGTGCCTGTTTATGTTAATCCACATCTTAAGAAAGTTCTCTGTTGTGAAAAATGTAATCATCAAATGTTATCTTCGTGCTGACATCTTTCCTCTGTGGCACAAAGGATGTAAGCAAGGCATCTTTGGTGGATGTGTTGATCAAGTCAGCTTTCCTGTGTTTTGGGTACGGTGACGTTTCACTTTAAAAGCAAATACATGAATGAACATAAAGGGATCTTTGCTGACTAAGGAGTGAGGCTGCATGGTGGTACAACTGTCAGCCTTGAACTGAGAAGATCCTTGGTCCAAATCCCTTCCTGCACAGTTAACTTGATCTTCTCTGGCATGTTTGGGTTCTCTTAGCAACGCCTGCTTCCTCCCACAGTTCAGAAACAGCTTAGTTTAACCAACCATTCTGATTTTTTCCCCAAAATCTGGGTTTGTGTGCGTGTGATAGCTTGCTGTGTAAATTTCTGTGATTGACTGAAAACCTGTCCTGGGTGTACCTCACTAATTGACCTTTGGAGAAGGGCGCCGGTTCCACTTTGACTCTATAAGGATTCCACATTCATAAAGGCATCTTCTGACCCTCCTCGTGCGTTTCAACCCCTTGCAGCTCCTGTTGTGCATTTCAGTCAATGGGAGGTGAAGCCTCACCCCAGTTTCAAATCTTTCGCAGCATCTATCAGGTTTTACTCCAATGTTACCATGTTTAAGAAAAACATCCCCACAGCATGATGCTACCACTACCGTGTTTCATGTTGAGGCTGGTGTGTTCAGATGGATGTGGAATATTAGTTTTCCACCACATACAGGATTTTGCATGCATACAAAACTATTTATTTTGGTCTTATCTAACAAGAAGACCTTCTTCCATGTGTCTTGTGTACCGTAAGCGGGTTTTTATAGACTTCAGGCAGAACTTCTCTTGGCTTGCTGCTGTTTCACAAAGGCTAAATTCAAGGTGTTGCTCTGTCTCACCTCTGTGCAGTTCCTCCAGAGTTACCATGGATGGTCATGTCTTAGTTCGCTTCCATTTCAGAATAATAGATTGGAAACTGCTTTAAGCTTGAGTTACTCTTTAGTTACTTCACCCTATTTAAAACTTCTCCAGACGTCTCTGGCGTCCTCTTTGGTCTCCATGATGTCGTTTCTTCACTATTGTTCTCTTTGTGGGCTTCACGGCACAGCTTTATTCTTACTGAGCTGAAATCGCAGACAAGTGGACTCAACTCACCAATGAGACGACTTCTGAAGGCAGCACGCTACGCTGGATTTTATCTAGGGTTATCAGGATGCCGAATACAACGGTGACCTGAAAGTTGGTTGCAACACTAAAAGTAGTAAAGAAAAACTAAAACGTGCTCCGTGTTCTTCTGGGGATGTGCTTCTGGCACATTCACATCAGAAGTGGCTCCCCTCATTCCAGACGGACAGCTGCAGCCCTCCTGCTATACGACTGGGCACACATCCATTGAACTTTCCTAGGCTTCCAAAAATATTTCAGCTACAAACCCAACAGGAGCAGCGGAGGAGCCTTGCAACCTCAGCTATCACTGGCTGTGGAGTACAAACTTTATTAAGCCTTTACATATAGAGAAAACAAACATGTTTTCCACCTTTCTTTTGCATGACCAGTGTTTTTTGTTTTTTTTGTCCATCTTTAGTAACCACTGCAGCAGAATAAGATCAAAATGCTGCTGGGTCAAAACCACCTTGGATGAGTCTAAAGACGTCAGGACTCAGAACCTTCACTGCCTGACAAGGATCTGACCCAGAAGAGGGTGAAGCTGGAGAGGCCAGATGTTGAAACGGCATGCTCCAGGGGGCGAGCTGAGCTGAGCCTGAGTGAGCGAGTGAGTGACGGAGCGCGCGGTGGATGCGGGGTGCGCAGTACAGTATCAGCATGCTGGGGGATGAGGGGGCCAACGCGTAAGCCTCCTGTCAGTGAGACAGCAGCTTTTACCCCCATCCGCCTTCTTCCTGGTTGCAACAGATGCACCTCTGACAACTCCTGGAAGCTGAGAGGCAGCTCAGCGTGAGGCTTTATTCCCCACAGCTCGCTGCTTTTAGTCCGAGGGGTGCTCGAAAGCCTGCCGAAGCTCAGCTGCTCACTTCGCTGAGCCAATCACTTACAAATAGGAGGAAATGTAAATGACTTACATAATCGCCCACCCCCCCCTCCTCCGTTCTCTCACCCCCCAAAAAAACTTAGGTCAGCACTTTAAAAAGGCCTTTACGGGGGTAAAAGTGGTCGACAATAATCGAGTAAGCAGGGCGCTTTCTGGGGCTTGCTCTGCAGCTGACTCATGATCACAAATTTAAAGTAGAAGCTGATGCTCAGTCTTTTTGCATCTTATTGACTTTAATGAACGTTATTTATGAAAAGCTGTAAATATATAGGAGAAGCAAATACTTGGCTGTGCATTCTAACGTGAATACAACAGGTGTACAGATGGTGAAACCATCCTTCTTTTCTTATATTACAGCTTATTACGTACTTCATGCCTTATTTTTAGATTCATTTCAATACCAGTTGGCAGCCTTTGACAGCCAAGGGGGGAAAAACACGTTTTTCCTCATTTTATTGAGATAGATTGGCCCAGAGTGCTGCTGCCATCTACAGACCCAAGTTTCCATTTGTTAACCCCTCCCCCACCACCACCACTTCATCTCCCACTCTCTCTCTCTCACACACTACACACAAACAAGCAGGGATTTGTACAAAAAGGAAATCAGCAGCAGAGATGCTGAGATGCAGAGCAAGCTTGAGGTCCTGGATGAAAGTGGACCAGGTTTAGACCTTCTGGGATCACCAGTGTGGACGGCTCCGAAGTTATGGTGAAAAAATATAGTACATCCTCTACAAGTTCTAGGGTTCTGCTTATCGGGGAAAAATAAAAATGATATAGATGTAGCTGAAACCTAGAGAGTTAAAAAAAAAGACAGATTTAACAATTACATGTTTAATAAACAATTTTCAGCAGATTAAGTTATTACCTTGGTGTTCACCGGGACAACAGACAGGACTGGATCTACAAGGGAGAGTTATCCTGACCCCCCCCGTAACCGTCATTTATGCATTCTCTGCACTGTTCTTGCACAAGTCACCATCACTTCACTGGGATTCCCAAGGGAAGTGATATGACTATTGTTATATGGTAATACCTTGTATGGAATGTTGTAAATATATATAACAATGTGTGTATTCTGGAGCATGTAACAAAAGTAATTTCCCCCTGGGATCATTAAAGTAAGTCTGTGTCTGAGTCTGAGAGCAGACAATGCCTTCAGTGTTTGCCATCATCTCTTCTGCCATCAATTGCTACGGTTCAATTTTCTGCAACATCCTCTGTGAAGATTGACAATTGCTTAAAAGTATTCTCCAGTAAATTTTCCTTTTCTCTGCATAATGCTGGACTTCACAGATTGATGGGGGGGCACAGTTGCTACTCCAAAGTCCTCGCTTGATGCCTTTCCATCTTGTGGACCCACATCGGTACAACTTATGCATTTCAAATAAAGATCCAGGATATACCTGTATTATTCTACACAACTCTGAATGCCAGAGTGTGCATGCTTTCTTGTTACAATTAAAAGTGTAGTGAACCTAAGCAGATGAGAACAAAAATTAAAAACACCTCGGTAGAAAAATTCCCCAACACCACTGAGGGGAAAATTATGAAGATTTTTGTGCAACACGAGTCTCTGTGACCTTGGGGTCCCCTGCTCTTGGGTAACCCTGGAAACGAATGCCTGCATGCTCATTTGCTGGTCACCAGCTGCAAGCAAAGCGCATTTCTTATCCCAGGTTGCTCCTCGCATCACCTCCCAGGTAAGAGGTGGAAGGTAAGGGGTCTGTGCGGCCCTGTGCGAACAGACAACAGCATCCCTCTCTGCCGAGAAGCAGCAGGTGACGTGCGCTGAATGGACAGAGCTGCTCAGAGAGAGAGAGAAGTGAAGGCGATATTTTTTGAAAATGTCACGCGCTGGCATCATTAGCATTACCTCTCGTGCCCGAGACTGTATGCACGCCGTCACTGTATGCAAGCACAAAGCGGCGAGGACGTCTGCTCTCCTGCAGAACCAGAGGGTAAAGATTTATTAGGCGTCTTCCTTTAGCAGGACGCGTTTGTTCGGGACGCTGCGTTTTTGGCGAAAGGCTCGTGATCATTTCTAACATCCATCTTCAGTCGGATCCGGGGGAACGAGGGAAAAAGCAACGACTCACATTCCACAGATGTCTGCTGGTTGGAGAGGTGCCCTGTGTGCAAACCGCCACGTGTTCAGCTACTTTACATTGCAACCAGAACTAAACCTGAATGAATCTCCCTCATGAAAGACAGGGAGAGAAAGAGAGAGAGAGAGAGAAAAAAAATACCATTTGCTCAATCTGCCCAGGATGACTCAGCTTTTACAAGGGGCGCTCTGAGAGCACCTTGAAGGGAAGGGTGACCAGAGCTTCCTGTGGGTTTGCTTCAACACGTGTCCCTGCTACACAGAGGAAGGGGAGACGTTGTAACGGCGTCAGCCACATTAACTGGAAAACAGCTGTATGCAGATGTTTCGCGGCCTCGGTGGAAAATTGGACCACTGAGTATTGGGGCCGAAAATCTCAATCCTCGGTCTTGACATCACAGCTAACCGGGGGGAACTGATTTTATCCTAAATACATGGGTCTTTTAAAGGCGAGTATAAATCATTATGGATGTTATTTTAACTGTAGACCAGATAAAAATGTCCTGTTTTACATTTTCCCCCCCCCACCCACCATCTTCCTCAACACACCCTACATATTATTCTCTGCAACGCTTTTTTAGCCACAGAGCCGAGTAATTGAGTGAGCAAGGCAGTAATCCACAACAACCCCTGGCTGTTTTTTTTTTTTTTTTTTTTTTGTTCCACACACACCAGCTGCCTGTTTTAATCAATGTGCCGTCTGTGGTCATGAAAGCCTGGACAGTGCTGCCCCACTGTGTTTGCACTCAGCAACTGCAGCCTCTCACTGTAATCACTCCGATGCACAGTCACCTCCGCTCAAAACAACTTGGCCTCTCACCCGACAACAGAGCAACCCTTATTACAGTCCATTATACACTTCCAGAGCAGCTGTCTGGAATATGGCTGGCATCCCACAGCCCCGTCGGAACCACACAGAGGCGTAGCATTAGGGGATTGCCTTTTTTTCGTTATTACACTAATGTACCTGTAAGCTGGCGCCAGTTGTGTACGGGCCACTGGTTACACCCACGTGGGTTTGCCTTTGTACAAATGTCTTTTTTTTTTTTTTTTTTTGAGAGGACATGACCTGTAAACTGCGCAGTGAACGCATCTCTAATGCTTAGCTGTACATTGCAAAAAAGGTTTCATATATACACATTGAACATTATCCCTGTGTATGTTATCTTGCAGACCAACACAGTAGCAAATAACGGGGAGAGAAAAGGATATCTGGTCATCAAATGCTCCCATCTGTGTTCAAACACTGAAGACAACACGTTTAGCTTGATATAAACCGTTCCATTGTAGCTCTGTGTGCATCTGTTGTCCTGCAGCTGCTTCACTCTTCACGTTTTTTTTTGCAGCCTCTGACAGGTTTTCCTCCAGGATATCCCAGTATTTAGTCATTTAGTTCACAATACTAGTTATCTATATATTATACTCATAGGACAAATCTGTCAGTAAAATTCTGTTTATAATAGTATCCATCTCTATATTTATTCAGTAAAAACCCATGCCCTGTACTTATGGAACCATTGTATATCCTGCACTTGCTGCTGCTATTGCACTTCTGGTTAGACCTAAACTGCATTTCGTCGCCTTGTACCTGTACCTGTGTAATGACAATAAAGTTGAATCTAATCTCCATCCGTCTTCCTGTCCTTGCAGAGGCCAAGCGGCACCATAGCATGACGCTGCCACCACAGGGGTGACGCTTTCACGGTGACAAGTAGTGTTAGCTTGGTGCCACGCAGCGATGTGCAAGGAAGCAGATACGTTCAGTTTTGCTTCAGTAAATCCTTTTAAAGCCTAATCCAGACATATAAGAGCAACATTTATTTATTTTTTCTACCAATTAGGTTGACCTAATTAGGATGCATGGGATTTTATTTAAGGGGCATCACAGTAAAGGGGGTTACAATTAAGTGCAAGCCACGCTTTTCAGGTTTTCATTAATTTATAAAATATATTTCATTCCTGAAATTAGAATTCATTGTGCTTTGCAGTTCAAACCTCAACAAAAAATGTATTTATTTAGGCAGTAAAGGTAAAAGGTAAAACCGAGGAGCGTCATACAATTGTAAAAGTTTGAGGTGTGTGAATATTCCTGCAAGGCACTGCACTGGTTGAAACATGTCAGCAGGAATTTAACCATCACCCAGCTCTGAGAGAGAGAGAGAGAGAGAGAGAAACAACAAAAAAAAAGGCAGTAGCATGGGCCAGTGTTTATTCAAACTAAGATCGTACAATAAAAACAGAAATACAGTAGGTTAACTCAGTGCTACCCTGAAGGCACGCATAGAACGATAACTACCAACAGTGTGGAAATCATTTTCTACTAGTTAAATACAAAATTTTAGTCAAGGTGTACTTAGAAATAGTAAACAAAACATTAATTTAAGAAATACAATCTGTGCGGAGACATCCGTACCACATATATCTGATATAGTAGGTTTAATTTTACCGTTTATAGCTTTGGCATAGTTCTATAAAACGAGGCAGTAAAATTAAAAACAGACGTTTTCTTACAAGCGACATTATGCTTGTATTTATCATAATATCATTTAATGATCGTTGGCTTTGACACGGAGCAATCCGACAGTGTATGAATCCAGCGACGCTGTGACACGTGGCAGAGCTGACTAAACACATAAAGACGGTATAAAGACACTTCAGGCAGTAAAGGCAAAAAACCCTGAAAGGAAATCATTTGCAAGAATGTTGAATATTTAAAAAGGCCACACTGAAATGTTTGACTTTACATTTAACGTTGACACAACATGCTGTTAGATTTAGAGATTAGATCTTATTGAAGCCCGCGATGCCGGTACGGAGAAGCTCCTGAGATCAGGATTAACACGTTTTTACAAATTGCCAGTTTTACTCCACTGATCTTTACGCCACTCTCCTTGCGTACCCGCCGCCCCGTGAGTATTAAAACTACATTATGGGAATCAGTGTGGCAGAAAACAACAATGCTTAAGTCTCCAGGAGGCTATTCCTAACTAATTTAAATGATCTGTGTTAAAATTCCCATTGGTTGCTTTCAGAGGCTCTTCCTCCCCATGCTGTGATCGGGAAAATGAGGCTGACATTGCAATCCGAGCGCCTAATTACATAAAAAAAAAAAAAAGGTTTGTAGTGTTTTGTCCACCCTTTGTTTCCTAAAATGAGATCCTCAGATGTGCAATTAAAAAAACAAATAAAAATTTTCTCCAATGTACACGACAGAGAAAGAGGCTAAGAGCTACAGGAGTTTGGTACATGCTAACGAGGTTACCTCCTTCACCCACACTCTTTTTAGTACGGCTCTGCCTTCAGACTTCGGTATAGGCAGCATGTAAACACCATCCCGATGATCTGCAGGTGGGAGGGAGGGAAGGAAGGAAACATAAGTTATTATGTTTACATAACACCTCCTTATGCTGAAGAGTTATGCTCTCACCTGTACACAAGCAATCCCAACGGCCACAGCGCCAATAATCTTCAGATGGTCCAGGATGAATTTCTCCAGTTTGCTGATGCAACCTCCCTAAATGAAAGAAAAAAATAAAATAAAAACATCAGCAGAGGCGGGATTGTTGCTGGAGTCTCACTGCACACAAATACTAAACATATAACAACACAGGTCTGCAGTGTTTACCGTCTCTGTACTGAAACGCGTGACATGAATACAGACAAATCGCCCCTCAGCACACAACATCCTCTCACCTCCACCTTGTAGATGTTGGACGGGTGGTCCCTTCGGCCGCAACCCTCAATTTTAGTCTTACAGCAGCTGTCAGGAACCTTTCTGCCCTCTGAGTCCGCGCTGCGAATCCAGTTGCTCTCCTCCCAGTCGGCTGAGCTGTTGCTCCCGCAGCACTTGAACTGATGGGGAAGGCAGAAAAAAAAACAAGGTAAGAGTTTTGAAGTGGGGAATTTGATCAACCCAAAGCATATTAAACTTCCATTATCTAGGACAAATAGACAACTGATCAAAGAACAGTTTGATCAGTCAGAGGCTGCAAGACCTGAGACTAAAGTAGAGCTTTTACATCCCAGCAGGACACCCGTACAAAACTGAAGCGTATTCATCTGAGAGAATGAGCCGGTAAAACTCTGGACCTGAGACTCTGTAGCAGAACTTAAAGAAAATTACAGCTCATCGACTCGCCATGCAGTCTGATTAAGCGTGAGCAATTTTAGACAAAAGAACGGGCAAAACGTTTAGGGTACTTTAAAGACCGACACCAAAAGACTTGCAGTCATGATTGTAACAGCTTCTTGGTTTCAAGAAGTACTGATTAGACGGGGTAGAGAATCAATGCACGCCACACCTCTCTGATTCTTGACACAAATCTTGAAAAACATTTATTTTTGCATCCATTTCACACACAAAAAACGCTGTAACAGTACTTAGGTTCCAGAAATGTGAAAACTATAGGTTTGCAGTTTTAATAATCCAGAACATGAGAGGCGGAATGTAAAACTTGGTTGTACACCAAAGGTAAAATAATCCAAAAGACACAATGCACAATGAGGAATAAGCTAATCAGTCTCATATGATCATAGTCATTCATTCCTGCTGTCTAAAACGTATAGCTCATCTTAAGCAGAAAGTTTGGAAAAGATTGGCTGAATTCATAAAGAGCAGAAGCCGATCATCCACTGTAGTCTGACGGGGTGACAGGTCAGCAAAACACAGGCCAATCAAAAGCTACGCACATATTTTGGAGGCATTTTCAAATTCTGTGGCTACAAAACACCCTCAACAAAAAAAACTAAATGCATCCAGATTGCTGATTTTCAGGTGTAAAAGATATAATTCTGGTTAAAAAAAAAAAGTGCTGTAAAATCTTTATTAATGCACTTCCATGCATCCATCCATCCACTTACCTCCTCCTGCAGATTGTCTACAGCGTCGGTGATGTGCTTGTCGCCCTGTCTGTACTTGTTGGTCATGGTGGCCTTCAGATTCTGCTTTAGCTCATCATTCAGCTGGTTATACAGACAGACAGACACACATTAATGCAGTAGTGAGCCACTACAATCGTGACGGGCCTCTGAACAAAGAGCATGAACATAAGTGATGAATTAGCTGCACCCGCCAAGTCTACTAAATATAGCTCCTCAGTAACAAGGGGGGGGGGATAAAAGATCTATTGTGTCAATACATGCCACGGATGGCCGTTCTGCGGACAGTAAAGCCAGGATAAAGGAAAGTAAAGTCTATGTTTCTGTATTCTTTAAGCAGTGGCAGAAAAACGCTCGCTGGAGGAGCAGGAGGTCTGTGGGGCTCAGTTTCTATGGCAACAAGCCAGCTGGGGAACCGCTGGAAAATCAAAGCATGAAGGGGATATCAAGGGACCGAATGATGAAAAGATGAATGGAAGACAGAGAGAGAGAGAGGGGAGAGACAAAGAGCTGAAGACAAAGAAAGGAGTGCATAAAAGATAAGATGGGGGAAGTGAAATGAGGGTGCAGAGATTTCCATGTTACCTGTTGACAGTTTGGGAAACAAGAGAGGGACGTGGAAACGTCCAGAGACCGTGCGGCACTGCAAGCCCCGCAGGGTTACCGCAACAAAACGTCCACGGTTCTGCTCGCATTGGAAGCTTAAACGTGTTTCCTGTGGACTATCTATAGGATAGTAACCAGTTGTCTCTGTTCTGAGACCTTATATACGAAGTATAATTTAACAGAAATGAGGTCTGATAGCAAAATCAGTGCTTGGTTAAAAAAAAAAAAAAAAAAAAAAAAAAACGAACAACCTCACTGCTTTCATGGCATGCCAGGTGCAGCTAATAAAACACAGTGTGAGCTGCTCTTTAAAAGCAGAGGCTCTGCAGCTCTGAGCATTCAGCTGTTTATTAGCATAACGCCAAGACAGAAAGACAATCGGCAATGCTCAATAAATAAGTAAAGACTGCATTTAGGACAGCACAATACTAAATAAAACAATGCAATGATTATAACACTGCTGCGTAATTCAATAAATCCATATTCTCGTCACTTTCCTCTTTCTCATCTGCCGTTACAACTCTTTGTGACCTTTAGCATCTTGGGCGGCATCATCAGTGTCGGGCGTGTTGATCTACTGTAGTGAGTCTGCAAGCAAAGTGTGACTTTCCGACCCTTGGAATGCAATAGCAGATAAATATTGTATGCCTAACAGTTCTTTGCAATGTTGGCACCTCATCCGCTGATATCACTATAAAGTTACATTATTTGCCAACTCAATTTCTGAGCATCAAAGTTAAAAGCATCAGTCAAAAGGTTAACGACAAAATCAAGTCCTTAGAATTGAGAAGACCCAACAAGTTCACTCTCTGGTCAGATTTTCCAAGGCATTTACAAATATTTTCTATCAACTCCAAAAAAACAAAACAAAAAAACCCCCAAAAAGGGCCACATTTCCGCCTCTGGTCAGACTATTAAGAGCCTTGTTCATCATCTTTTAAGGAAATTAAGATCTGTATCACCCCAACATTTTGTATTTTTATTTTCTCCATCTGTTGTCAGGTTGGGATCAGGCTTGTTGGTGGGACAAGACGCCTCAACTAGGCCTTTTACTGTAGTGAACGAAATCTATGAATTTTGTATATTGACATAAATAAAACCTTTTTTCAAGATGTGGGAAACATTAAAATGTGAATTATGACGTGGCTTTATTTTGCAAAGTTAGATACAAATAAGTTGTAACACATCAAGATCTTGAAAAGATGAAGGCAAAGCCAATACGTCTGCAGTGTGTGTGTGTATATATATATATATATATATATATATATATATATATATATATATATATATATATATATATATATATATATATATATATATATGAGGACCCCACGAGACATTGGGGTGTACCCACTTTTGTTGCCAGAAGTTTACTACTACTTTATTTATAAAGGGCTTTAAAGCAACAGCGCGCAACAAAGTGCTGTACAGAAGTTAATCAATAAACATTTAAAATAAAAATAAAATTAAAAAAATAAAGATTACAATAGAAATATAAAAATAATTATGTGTTAAAAGCCAAGGAATAAGAGCTCCGTCTCCTCTGAGCTTAAGTTTAGACGTCGGTACCTAAGGGAGGACCGGCTGAGAGAGCATTACAGTCACCGAGTCGAGTTGTAATGAAGGCATGAATCACTGTTTCGAGATGTTTTAAGACAATCGGCTTTATCTTTGCCAGCTGCCTGAGGTGATACAAACTGGACGTGACCACTGCTCCACCCCCCAGCGATCTAGTTTAAGATCACTGTCCATTTTAAAACACAGATTTGAAACGGTCGGGTCGGCCTTAAGTAAGGCGCCAAGGGGCCCAAATCCACAGGGGATGGTTCACAAGAGCTGCAGGGACAAAACACCATCACCTCTGTTTTCTTGTCATTTAAAGTTAAAACGTTTAAAACCATCCAGGCTTTGACGTCTTCAAGACACAATAGTAGGGGCTTGATCCAAAAACTCCTGTTTTTAGTGTCTTCACACAGCTATTACACATTAATAGCTGTGTGACGACAGACAATTTAGACTTTTTAAGCTGTACTCTAGACAGCAAGATGTTTCGTCCTATGAAATACTATAAATATTCACAAAAATGTCAAGTGTGTACTCACTTTTATGAGATAATGCAAACATCCAAATATGCGGAGGAACTAGAAATAAGAACCACCTAAAGCAAGTCCGCTGCCAGAGGCAACGTCCTGGAATCAGGTGTGGAATAAATTAAATTGGGCCATGTAATAAAAAAACTGCGTGAGAGAAATGAGCCCCTAAAACCATGAATATTTTCCACCCAGCACAGGGGAGCGTAGGGAAAGACTGAGCCCGTAACCTCTGAAAGCTGCTGATAAATTGGATATTTTTAATAATTGAAGTAGCTACACTGATTGCGGTGCACTTGAAGAACGTTTTGTTGCCGAGCTACAAGCAGCCAGACTTCAGCTTCGGCGTTGTCAACGTTGAAAGCAAAAGAAAAAGAAGAAGAAGAAAAAAAGAATCTCATTTGCTCCTGTTACCAATGAAGGGAGGATAATACAGAGAGGTGGCTGTCAGATTTTAAATGAGCCAAGCATGAGATAAACCAAAATATTCATGCGCGCAGCAGTGGAAACAAGGCCTAAACCTGTTGCCAACAAAAACGAGGAGCTCAGAATCCCAAACAAATGGTTTCATAAAGCCGTGAGAGCGTTCAGGCTTGATGAGAGCGCCACTGGAGGCGTTTTTCGTTCAGTTTGGACTAAATGTACCACAAGTAATATGGGCAGTCAGATATTTGTATTTTTAATGGGCTGTCCCGTGTTTCCTTCCAGCAATCTCATTTATCATGCTGGTTTTGTTGCTGTTAGGATTACAGCACAGCACATGCCATGTGGGAGCAGAAACAGTTGTCTACGTTCTGTTACACGGCTTCTGACTCCGTGCTCGGATTAGCAGCCACGAAACGCTGCCAGCATGCTCTATTGATTTCATAGTGCCACGCGTTGTGCTTGCAACACCCCTCACAATCATCAGGAACCAGACGGTGATGAATAAAATACAATATTATTAGTAGTAGTAATAGATTTCATAACAATTGTAAATAATTTCTGAACGCATAGCTGTTATAAAACATCCTAACCCTTCAGGTCTGATTCTAAATTAGATTGTGAATCATCTGAAATCTACAGCTTTTTTTTTTTTTTTTTTTGCACACTGACAGGTGATTTCCAAGATGGAAAAAGTTGATTTCTTTGCATTTTGATTAAAACGTGGATTACCTGCTGATAGTAGATATAGGCCAGGACACCAGCCAGGATCTCCAACAGGAAGATACACAGAAGCAGCACAAAGTACTGAGGACACAGAGAGAACAGAGGAGAGGGAGCATACAGTTATTGGACAGTAATGAGATGAAGAGACAGCTTACTTGTAAATCAGATGTGGCAGCTCAGTGGCTGTGTCTAATCCTGCTTCCCTTAATTTATCTCAAATAGTTTTTCTATTACGAAACCGTTGTACTATCCGTGCCTAAAGATGCAGCCCTGCTAGAAAACTAGCGAGGAAGTGCTAATGAAAAAGCAGGCAGCTTTATTCTCGGTCTAGAGTTGGAAATACTGGACATCAGCAAACTGCAGGTGGTTTGAACAACACTTTGTCCTATACCTCCTAAAATAAGATGCTAAAGAAAGAGCTTTAAAGAACAGCAACAACAACGCTCTGGCTTGGTAATTAGTTGTTTTTTGAACAAAACGCTACACTTACGTCATTTACAACAATGGAGGCACCATATATTTGCATTAACATTTGCGACGGCCATTTTTTTTAACATATTGTTACTGGTAATTAAAACTGGGCCAGTACTGAACACCAATATTTATTTTCATCTTGTTGCTTTTTGTTGTTTCCTTAGGGGAGTGGGTCGGCCATGTTGTTTTTTTTTTGGTCATGTGACGTGCAGTGCAGGATTGTGGGATATGGGGCTAAAGCACAGAAGCAGTGTTAGCAGTGTGGTAATTTTTCACTGTGTTCAAAGGGTAGGGAAAAATAAAATGTATATATATATATCTATATATATATATCTATATATATATATATCTATATATATATATATATATATATAGATATATATATATATATAGATATATATATATATATATATATATTAGGGCTGGGCAACGATTAAAATATTTAATCGCGATTAATCGCCCTGATTAATCGCGATTAATCGCGATTAATCGCATTGTATTTACAAACTCCAAGAATGAATTCAAAAGTAGTGTAAAGAGCACTTTTA